>NW_025953369.1:87500-242596 GCF_018812025.1 Megalobrama amblycephala
GTCCTCTGAATGTTCTGAAACAAGTAGTAACGTTATTGAGAACTTTGTTACATTCCATTGTTACATTGTTACATGTTACATTATTAACAATTCCATGCTTCAAACATTACGGGAACGTTACTTTTGAATGTTCTCCGAACGTTCCGAAACAAGTAGTAACATTTAAAAAACGCTACATGAACGTCCAACTGAAACATTCCATGAATGATGTCTAAATAATGTTTTTGAGAACATTAGTAAAGAACAGATAACTTTCCATTAATGTTACTGGAAGAACGTTTGTTCATAACTTTGAGAGAACGTTCTGAGAACGTTCCCTGTTAGCTGGGGAGCACCCTGCGTTTCAGTCTATTCCTCAATCGTTCATTCATTAAACATGTATTTTTTAATATTCTGAAAGGCGTGTTTAAACGGACAGACTTCAATTAAGCGAAGATTTCTGTCGTCTTTCTGATCAGGAACGGTGCGTCGCATCTAAAACTTCCCACTGGCTCTTCCAGCACAAAAGCTCTTGTGTTTCGGTCAAATTCCTGCAAATTTTCAGGGAATTAATCTTTTTTTTTTATAGGCGTGAGCATGGAGTCTCCGTCAACAAGTCTTTAGAGCGTAATGCTCTTAGCAGGTCATTAAGCTTTTTGAGCGTGTAACGGCGGTTCGAGGCGAACACTGAGCGCTTCTGTGTCTGCTCTCTGATCACTGACACTTTAATAAAGTCGTTTTAAGTTCAGCCGACTGAATTTTGCACCTTTTCTGCCGTCGCCATGGCTCCGGGGAAGCGAGGAGCATTCAGCGCTGTCCGTGAGCTTTTACATGCAAATGCGGAGAGAAATGCGTGCAGAGAAAGAGCTTTCAGTCGCTCGGCTTTTCTCTCAATCGTCTCCATCTGACAGCAGCGCACTAAAGGAACTCTTAAAGCGTGAAAAACGCCTTACATCTCCTGTCTATCTCTCTGTCTCTCTCTCCGCCGGGTCAGAAAGTTGCTCTTGATGTTTGCTCTTTAACTTTCCTCACATTCCTGCCATATTCACTTCCTCTTCTGGGCAGCCAGATAAAGAGGGAATGCGAGAGGAGAGCTATGTCGAATCGGCCACAATCCCGTCATTTACAAGTGAACTCGCGATGAAGGAAGGCGTTTTAAGAGGACGGAGAGGTCGCTGGTGTCGGGATGGGTCGGAGAGAAGAGCATGATGGGAAAAGGGCGGATGATCAGGAACGAAATGTTTGCTTCATTCTGCATAATTCCGCAACTTTAATAGATTCAAATATAACAATTATTTTCGAAATATAAATGGAAATATTCGATTTTTTACACTTTTCAGGATATATCCATCCACAGCTAACAGGGAAATGTTCTCAGAACATTTTCTCAAAGTTATGAACAAACATTGGTCGAATGTTTATTTGAAGTTACCTGGTCTTTAATAATGTCATCAAAACTTTAGCACAAGTGTTATTTATACATCATTTATGGAACGTTTTAGTTGGACATGTGTCTAACGTTTTTTAAATGTTACTACTAACGTAACGTTCACATAATGTTTGCAAAATGGAATGTTCCTTTAACGTTCGCATAACCAAGAAAAAACGTTTTTAAAACATTTAAAAACGTTCTTCCAGTTACGTTAATAGAACATTCGTTCAAAGTTATCTGGTCTCTAATAATGTCATCAAAACTTCAGCACAAACATTTTATTTATACATCATTTATGGAACATTTTTCTGAAACATTTTAGTTGGATGCTCGTCTAATGTTTTTGAAATGTTACTGCTAACGTTCAGAGAACATTCAAAAGTAACGTGCCCATAATCCTTGCAAAATAAGAAAATACATAAAACATTCACAAAACTAGATGTTCACATAACAAAGAATTTTTTTTAACATTCTGAGAACATTCAAAAATAACGTAATGGGAACGTTAGTAAAACGTTCTTAGAACATATTTTTGTTAGTTGGGTAAATAGATGATAAAATATTGTGTTTTTGTGGTACATTGGCCGTTTAATCATATGCAATTTAATACAGGACCTTTTTTAGGCCAAAATATCAGAAACAGATCATGTTTCTTCATTATTTATAATTGAACTTTTGAACTGTTTGATGATACAGTGATTGACAGGAACTCTGTGGGTCTGATGACTCATCATTTTTGTGATCATCAAGTAATGTTTTCAGAATTCTAGATACGTTGTTATTTTGTCTGCAGTGTTATATGTTTTTTATCTGACATTCTTCATGAAAATAGTAAATATCATTTAGAAAATCATCAAGCTGTCTTATTAACCATATCATATTCAATGGGGTCCAAAAGTCAACTTTTCTTCATTACAAATGATATGATCAGTAAAGTAGAAGAGTTTAACAGAAAAATATCTCAGTTTTTAGCATGTTTCTCTTCATCAGTACTGAAGCTACATGAACAAAACCTGACGACCGTGATCTGAGAGCATCTGAACGTCTGTCACATGATCAGTGACACTCATTTACATTCGTTTGATTAGAATCGCAGTGAAATATTTACCCTTCGTTTTATGTCATAATGTTTTCTATTAGCATTTACATTTATGTTCATTCTTAACATTTACATTTATGCATTTAGTGGGTGCTTTTATCCAAATTTGTGAAATTTTAAAACTAATCAAATTCCTCAAATGTTCTGATTATTTACAGGTTTTAATGACACTAAATTCTCAGATTCTCACTGTAGACTTTTGGACCCCAACTTACAAAAATATGTTCTAAGAACGTTCCCATTAAGTTATGAAAACGTTATTCTGAATGTTCTCTGAACGTTCTATGAACATTCTCAAACTAGTAACATTTAAAAAACATCAGACAAACATCCAGCTAGAGAAAAAAAGTTCCATGAATGATGTTTAAATAATGTTTTTGTGCTAACGTGTTGAGAGCATTATTAAAGACCAGAAAACATTGAACGAACGTTCTTTTAATGTTACTGGAAGAACGTTTGTTCATAACTTTGAGAGAACCTTGCCAGAACGTTCCCTGTTATCTGGATGGACTGTAGTGTGAGAGAGAAAGAAGCATATATGGAGGGCAAGAGTGTGTGTGTGTGTGTGTGTGTGTGTGTGTGTCTGAATGGAGGGTTCAAACAAAGGCGTCGATCTGAACACTAGCCCCAGTGTGCTGCTGCATGTGTGTGTGTGTGTTTCTCTTGTAAAGTTTAAGTGGCACTTCCCCCCGGTCAGTGTGTGAGTGTGTTTCTGTGTTTGCTCTCAGAGGGTTCGAGTGTCGCCGTGGCGACCGACTCCACCTCGATAAAAGAGTGATGCTCCAGAGCTCGTCTTCTCAAGGAAAGCGTCATCTAAACTGTCGGATTAGGCTTGCGTTGTTTCTCACGTGTCTCAGAATGTACTCTCAAAGTTACGAACAAACGTTCTTCCAGTAACGTTAATAGAATGTTATCTGAATAATGTTCTCAAAACATTATTTATACATTGTTCATGTAACATTTTTTAAATGTAACGACTTGTTTTGGAATGTTTAGAGAACATTCAAAAGTAACAATCCCATAATGTTTGATGACTTATAAGACGGAATATTCACTTAATGTTCACATAACCAAGAAAACATGTCTATTTGTGTGTATTTTTACAAAGCATTTTAGTTAATTAATCAACTGCAGAATTACATTTATGTGCAATGATCATTTTTTAAATAAATAAGACTTGCTACTTTTTTTCAAGATGCAAAGCATGCTGGGAACTTGCACAACATTGTGCAACATAAAATTGTTTGTTTGGATGTCTAACTTTATAAAGTTGAGTAAGTTGGATTTTTTACAGAGCAAATGATCTGAGCTGCTACACATTCATTTATATCACTATACTCTGTATTTACACTACAAAATCATGTTCTTCCTCAGTGTTTCTGTCTTGTTTTCCAGTACAAATATCTAAACATTCTTAAATCAAGATACATTTACTGGAGAAACAAAATGACTGAAGATATTAAGTCTTGTTTACTGAAAAATTCATCAAAATGAAGTGAGTTTGTGCTTAAAACAAGAACAAATATCTGCTAATGGAGTCAGAAAAATAAACTGTTGTCATTATTGAATGTTTCTCTCTGTACTTGGACTGATTTGTGTCTGTCCAACAGAGAAACATCTGGGTTCATATTCAGCATGATTTTGACATGCCGCTGTGGTGACCCCACTAGACCTCACGGGACGCTTCTTGACCTCAGAACTCCCAGAGGTCAGAGCAGGAAGCCACCCTGACCTTTGACCTCTCAGCCAGAGCAGGCCGTGTCACATCGGCAAGTAAGTTACGGCTCTCAGAAGAGCAGCAGCGTGTGACGCATGTGACTGTAAATCGCCACGAGTGCGTTTGATCACAGACCTGCGGGACAAGCGCGGCGCTCGTATCAGGGACAGAGTCGCTCTGGAATGTGCTGATCCGACCCAGAAACACAGTAACACCCGCAGAAATGCAGGCGCTTCCCAGCCTGGAGGAGTCAGTTTCGTTAGTTCAGCCCTGTTAGTTTAGGGGTGGGCAGTATGACCAAAATCTTATTTCACAATTTTTTACGATTAAATACGATGTCATGTTTTCAAATATCTAAATATCAAGATGATACATTTACTGGAGAAACAAAATGACTGAAGACATTATTGAAGAATGTATCAAAATGAAGTGAGTTTGAGCTTAAAACAAGAACAAATATTTGCTAATGGAGTCAGAAAAATAAATTTAATTCAAAGGGAAAACAAGATTGGATTTTTTTAAAAACCTACTTTTGCGAACTAGTCCTAGGTTTTTGGTCTGATCGGAACCAAACCAGTGCAGCGAGATTCTCCGGAGTCTGATTGTCAATAATTATCTAAAGACAAAGTTGAAATTTTGATTCACGTCTGCGACGGGACGGCAAAACTTTCGAAGCAGGTGGAGCCACTTTTATTAAAATGGCTAAAACTCGTAAACAGAATGAGATCATTTCACCAAACTTGGTACACCTATGTAAGAGCTCATTCTGTGGTCATGTGAAAAAGGACATGGTGACTGGCCACTAGGTGACGCTATAACAGGATTTTTTCCTGTTATAGCGCCGTTATAGACTTTAAAACGGCTCTAACTACTTCACCGTTAGTCCGATTGACTTCAAAATTGGCATGCAGTGTCTTTGTCTGAGGTGTCATGATTGTCTATGAGGACATTGATGAATCTCTAAAAACACGTCTGCTATCGGCCAATGAAATTTGAGCAGCTATCAGACAAGGTTAATGGATTCCGATCGGAACAGGAGGTGCCGTCGTGTTTTTCACGTGTGTAAAGGATTGTTTATCATGCACAGAAATGCAGACTCTTCCCAGCCTGGAGGAGTCAGTTTCGTTAGTTCAGCCCTGTTAGTTTAGGGGTGGGCAGTATGACCAAAATCTTATTTCACAAATTTTTACGATTAAATATGACGTCATGTTTTCCAGTACAAATATCTAAACATACTTAAATCAAGAAACATTTACTGGAGAACCAAAATGACTGAAGATATCATTGAAGAATGTATCAAAATGAAGTGAGTTTGAGCTTAAAACAAGAACAAATATATGTGGTCATGTGAAAAAGGACACGGCGACTGGCCACTAGGCGGCTCTATAACAGAATTTTTTTTTTTTAATGTCTCTAACTACTTCACCGTTAGCCCGATTGACTTGAAAATTTGCATGCAGTGTCTTTGTCCGAGGCGTCATGATTGTCTATGAGGACATTGATGAATCTCTAAAAACACGTCTGCCATCGGCCAATTAAATTTGAGCAGCTATCAGACAAGGTTAATGGATTCCGATCGGAACAGGAGGTGGCGTCGTGTTTTTCACGTGTGTAAAGGATTGTTTATCATGCGTTTTTTCACACACACCCACGACATTCATACCACATGGTAGAACAACTTTGCCTCTAGGAGCACCGCTGTCCATTGAATCATTTGTTAAATATTGGAGATTATTTCAAAAAACAACTTATCGAACTAGTCCTAGGTCCTCAATAACTATTAAAAAGCTTTAAAAACCATATATTTCCTATGGTAAATTGCCTGCATTTGCTGTAAATGTTCTTTTCCATCTATGATTGAGATGGTTACAGGCTTGCTAATTAAAGATTGAACCCCGATAACTGCTGCTCGCAGCTATATTTTTTCGTATATATTTGTTCTGTCTGTTTGTGTTCTTGAGTTGCAGTTATGTCATCTGCCAGTCATTAGTCACAAGACATGTAAAGATCAGCTGATTGGCTCAAATACCTGCAGAACTAGAGCGCAGCGGTTTATATCTAGGTGATGTATTACATCATTCAGAAAGGATTTGTTTTCTCTGGGAAACATCAAGAAGAGGGCAGCACATTTTAGGGCCTTTCAGCCTTTATTAGTGTTGGATTTTCATAGAAACTCTTTACGCGCTGGACGTGTGTTAGTGGCGTTTCGTGCGTTCACTTTCGGAGAGTGTTTGGACTGGGAACGTAAACACAAGTTGCATTTGAGAACATCTGATTCCTGCCAGATCTTAAACTGATGGAAACCACACGCAGACTAATGCAGTTCAAATGACGTCAGGATTTACATGACTCTATCTGTGATCGTCTGGATCTGTAACACAAACATCTGCTGGAGCGTCTCGCTCTTTATCAGATCTGATCGACGCTTCAGTCTCTTACAAACAGATCACTGCAGGGTGTTACTGTAGTACAAGTGTGGTAAATTGGACACGGCACAGCAGAAGTACTGAAAACGTCTGTTTACCGTATTACAGATGTGCAGCGGCCCTCAAAAATATTTGGACAAGTGTCATGGATTATAAAGACAGTGCAAGTGAACTTTTCACACAGAACATTAGACAAAAAGAAGTCTGTTTGGCTTGAAATACATCTAGTGTTGAAAAGGCAGGAGAAAAAAAAATTGTGGTTGTAAAATGTTGAAACATGACTGCAGTTAAAAGAACTGAATCAGAACTGAATTGAAACAAACTGATTCATGGAAATGAATCAAACTCTAGCAGCATTTTTTTTTCCATTCTTATAAGTTTTAAACAACTACAGGAGTCTGATACTAAATTAAGTGTCTTATAAGTATACTGTAAACAAAATGTAGTTGTATGCAGTGTAGTACTTAAAGGGACAGTTCACACAAACATGAACAAACCTGTATGACTTTCGTTCTTTGTTGAAATTTAGAAGAACATTGAGATTCAAACTTTGGACCCCATTGACTTTCATTGTATGGACAAAAACTTACCTAAAAATATCTTTTTACTTTATATCTTTTTATCATTTTACTCAGAAGAAAGTAAGTTGTAGAGGTTTGTTAATTTTTTGGAGAAATGTCCCTTTAAATACGACTACATTTCATTACAGTAAAAAATAAGTTGAAATTGTGCAAACTGATGACTTTTAACAAATGCACAGACTATCGATTAACATCCTCTGATAGGCCTATTTACAGTAGGACTGTCTTAAACAAGTTTTGACAAGTTTTCATAAAATAATTAAAGGCGCCGTAGAACGTCTTTTCACAAGATGTAATATAAGTCTAAGGTGTCCCCTGAATGTGTCTGTGAAGTTTCAGCTCAAAATACCCCATAGATTTTTTTTAATTATTTTTTTTAACTGCCTATTTTGGGGCATCATTAACTATGCGCCGATTCAGGCTGCGGCCCCTTTAAATCTCTCGCTCCCTGCCCCTGGAGCTCTCGACTATAATACAGTGTATAAACAAAGTTCACACAGCTAATATAACCCTCAAATGGATCTTTACAAGATGTTCGTCATTCATGCGGCATGCATGCATCGATTCCTGTGAGTATAGTATTTATTTGGATGTTTACATTTGATTCTGAATGAGTTTGATAGTGCTCTGTGGCTAACGGGCTAATGCTACACTGTTGGAGAGATTTATAAAGAATGAAGTTGTGTTTATGAATTATACAGACTGCAAGTGTTTAAAAATGAAAATAGCGACGGCTCTTGTCTCCGTGAATACAGTAATAAACGATGGTAACTTTAACCACATTCAACAGTACATTAGCAACATGCTAACGAAACATTTAGAAAGACAATTCACAAATATCACTAAAAATATCATGTAATCATGGATCATGTCAGTTATTATCGCTCCATCTGCCATTTTTCGCTGTTGTTCTTGCTTGCTTACCTAGTCTGATGATTCAGCTGGGCACAGATCCAGACGTTAATACTGGCTGCCCTTGTCTAATGCCTTGAACATGAGCTGGCATATGCAAATATTGGGGGAGTACATATTAATGATCCCAACTGTTACATAACAGTCGGTGTTATGTTGAGATTCGCCTGTTCTTCAGGGGTCTTTTAAACAAATTAGATTTATATAAGAAGGAGGAAACAATGGAGTTTGAAACTCAACGTATGTCTTTTCCATGTACTGAACTCTTGTTATTCAACTATGCCGAGGTAAATTCAATTTTTGATTCTTTGAATTGAAATTTTATGAAAATAGTTTTAGTTATGATTTTTTCCCCCATTTGGCTAAGTCTAGTTAGTTTTGTATCAAATGCAATGTGATTTTCATTGATCGAGATCTGGCAGCAGCTCATTTTTCCTCTTGGGCGAGCGATCCATTAACAGCTTATCCTGCCCATGAAATCCGCCATAGGCCAGCAAACCAATGAGAACGCGGGACAATGATGATGTTCCAATAATTCTAATTCTAATTCTAATCGAAAATGACACTGTTTTTCATGTTTAACACTATAAATCTGCCGCTTTAAATCAATCTATTTTATAAAGTGCTTTATAAATAATCCTGATGTGGCTGGAGAGTGAGTCTCAAACATTTTAGTTGTGTTTATTTTGTTATTGAGAGGAAAGCGCACAGCACATATTTACATATTCATCTAAATGTGGGCGGCGTCAGGATGTTCGTTAACAGTATAACACCGCAAAGGCATTTCAAACTTCTTTTTACCCCTAAGCGAAGAGTATATCAGGGCTTTAATACTGCAGTTCATTATATAAAGGGCTGAGAGCGCTGAAAGACAGACGGCTCCTTTATGAGGTGCGACTCTTCCCTGGTGGTCTGTCAGACCCATTATAAGAGCGATTCGAAGAAATGTCAGTAATTACCGCTCACTGTCCTGATGAGAGAGACCACAGGGGTTAATAACACACACCTCCAGAACAGAGATTCACACACACACACACACACACAATGTATCTTTTTCCCAGTTTCTTTTTGTGTCAGGATTTGCTGAAGTTAAACTCGTCTCTGAGGTCTTTTCAGGGTCTCATTCTTTGGCCATAATTACAGGGTTTATTTGAGCAGCAGGATCAGAGCGTCGAATGCTTGAGATGCATTTCACTGCCGCATTCATGAATCAAACATAAACTCGGTGAAAAATGTGGAGCAGCAGCAGCTAAAAACCCAGAGAATCTGTTCCAGCGATCAGATCATTTATAAGTGAACAGCGTCATCATTTAACAGATGATTTTGTCTGTACTCTAATGTTCAAAAGATTGAGTTTTTTAAAAATGTTTCCCTTCTGCTCACCTAGGCTGCCTTTATTTGATCAAAAACACTGTAAAAAATGTGAAATATTTTTACAATTTAAAACAGCTGTTTTCTATGTGAATATATAGTAAAGTGTAATTTATTCCTGTGATCAAAGCTGAATTTTCAGCATCATTACTCCAGTCTTCAGTGTCACATGATCCTTCAGAAATCATTCTAATATGATGATTTGATGCTCAAGAAACGTTTCTTATTATAATCAATGTTGAAAATAATTCATATTTTTGTGAAAACTGTGATATATTTTTATTTTTCAGGATTTTTTGATGAATAGAACGTTCAAAAGAACAACATTTATTTGGAATAGAATCTTTTGTAACATTCTAAAAGTTTTTATTGTCACTTTTGATCAGTTTAATACATCCTTGCTGAATGAAAGTATTCATTTCTTTAAAAAAAATCAAACTTTTGAAGGATAGTTTATAAGCATTTCTGACCGAATCACTGAATCATTGTGGTTCTTTTCTCTCTCTTTATGAAAATCAAGGATGACTTCAGTATGAAGTCTTTTTGTCCACTGAATGTTACGGATGAGCACGTCTGTCCCTCTCTCTCTGATGACGGTGCGTGTGAATGGAGGTCTGACGGATGGTGCCGTTATTCCCGTCAGTGTGAAGGAAACTCACACACGTAGAGCTGTTAAATACTGTGCATTAATGAAGTCTCTCCTCTGAGAACGGCACATCTTTTCCTCCCCCCGTCCGCCTCGGGCCAGCAAATGAACGAGGGAATAAAGTGGAGAAAAGAAGGGCTACTTCTTTGCATTTCTATAGGCCTGCCTCGCTTTCATCCCCGTCTCTCTCTCTCTCTCTCTCGCTTTAATCCTGAGGATTTATGCGTGAAGTAAAGACTGATAACGTGAGTGTGTGTGTGTGTGTGTGTGTGTGTGTGTGTGTGTGTTTCCCCGTCACTGAACCCAGACACTGTTTTTAAGTTCAGACTCATGAGTTTTTATTCCACATAAGACTGATCTTATAAAAGCTCTTTTGCTCATTTTCCTTGCAAAACTCACATATGATGTTTTTGCCAGATAAACACCTTAGGCTAGTTTTAGCTATTTTTCATCAGGTTAAAGATAGTTTAACCTTACCTTTCATATGCATATCTTCGTTTTTATGCAGAGGAACCTGATAACATGATATTTTGTTTATTTTAAATACATTTTAGGACATTGATTATTGATGAATCTCGATTTGCGCAGGAAAACATTCACAGGCAGATTTCATGCACACATGGTTAAAGGATTAGTTCACTTTACTCACCCCCATGTCATCCAAGATGTTCATTTCTTTCTTTCTTCAGTGGAAAAGAAATTAAGGTTTTTGATGAAAACATTCCAGGATTTTTCTCCATATAGTGGACTAACAGGTTGAAGGTCCAAATGTCAGTTTCAGTGCAGCTTCAAAGAGCTCTACATGATCCCAGACGAGGAATAAGAGTCTAATCTAGAGAAACCATCAGCCATTTTCTAAAAAAAATAAAAATGAGATACTTTTTAACCACAAATGCTCATCTTGCACTGCTCTGTGATGCTCCACGCATTACGTAATCATGTTGGAAAGGTCACATGTGACATAGGTGGAAGTACTGATCCAGTGTTTACAAAGAGAACGTCAAAGACTAAGTCAAATGCCCTTTACAAAAAAAAGGGTAAAACAAAGATGTTGGATGATTTTGAAGTTGGAGGAGAAAATGAGATGAAGTTTTTCGCCCTACTGCGGTACCTTTCCAACATGATTACGTAATGCGTGGAGCATCACAGAGCAGTGCAAGACGAGCATTTGTGCTTAAAAAGTATATACATTTTATTTTTTTTAGAAAATGTCCGATGGTTTCTCTAGATTAGACCCTTATTCCTCGTCTGGGATCATGTAGAGCTCTTTGAAGCTGCACTGAAACTGACATTTGGACCTTCAACCCGTTGAACCCCAGTGAAGTCCACTATATGGAGAAAAATCCTGGAATGTTTTCCTCAAAAACCTTCATTTCTTTTCAACTGACGAAAGAAAGACATGAACATCTTGGATGACGTGGGGGTGAATAAACGATCAGGAAATTTTAATTCTGAAGTGAACTAATCCTTTAATGTGTTTTAAATGAGACTCAAAATATGACAAAAATATGTTCTAAGAACGTTTTTCTAATGTTCCCATTAAGTTATGAAAAGATTACTTCTGAATGTTCTCAGAACATTCAAAATGTCCAGTTTTTTAAATATTAAAAAATCTTAGTTATGCGAACATTAATGGAACATTCCATTACATTTTGTTACATTTGAACGTTCTCTGAACATTCTAAAAGAAGTGGTAATATTTAAAAAACGTTAGATGAATGTCCAACTAAAATAATGTTTTGAGAATATTATGAAAGACCAGATAACTTTGAACGATGTTCTATTAACGTTACTGGAAGAACGTTTGTTCATAACGTTGGGAGAACGTTAGCTGAGATATTGTTTAGAAATTGTAAGCACAAATTTGCCTTTCAGGGAATGAAATTATTTTCCATTTCTGCTGATAGTCGTGCAAACTATTAGATTATGTTAAACAAAAATCGTATAGTTATTTAGGCAATGTTTTTTCAGATTCTCTTCTGGTCTGTAACTTTCACTTCTCACCGTTTACATTCATATATTTGGCAGATGCGTTTATCCAAAGTGATACATGTGATCAGTTCATGCATTCCCTAAGAATCGAACCCATGACCTTGGCGTTGCAAGTGCCATTATCTTCTGTTTAAGTTTCCAGCATTTTTATCATTGAGTATCCAGTTTTAAGTCTGAAATGCATCATGTTATGGAAGTACAATGGGATTCGAACACTGTGTTTTACAGAGGATTTGTATAGATTGATGGATCATAAAGCTGTCAGATCAGTGGAGATTCCCTCTGCTTCTGTTCCAGACTGTGTTTACTCGCTCTGTTCACTGCTGTGAGTTTCGTGCGACCGACCAGACTGATTCAAAACATTAATAATCGCGGCACAGATGATCGACGCCCCGCTGGAAGCGACCGTAACAAAGTGGAGTTTTATCAGTGGCGACGGAGTTCTGACTCGGAAAACTCTGTTTTTCCTTCAGCCGTCTGATGCTGAGGTGTGATAGTGTGAGCGTTCGGAGCGCTGACAGAGCCGTCTGGAGATCTCTGCGTCTCTCTGTTAATACAGTCGTTTAGAAAGCTTTGCTTTACGCCTTATTACCCCAACACACGCTTTACATGATGCTGTTTGTGTTCGGCATCCCAAACTATTTTCCTCTTTTCTCGTCTCATTTTCTTCCATGGGAAGGCAGAATCGCAAATGGGGTCTCGTTAACATCTCAGTTGTTTCTCCTCGACAGCAATGAGCAAATTTGATCTCTGAAAGAGATCTCAGCTGAACACATTATTATAGCTGCTCCACATTTATTTCATATTTTTATTAGTGGAGTTTTTGATGGCTGATACTGATATCTTGGAGAGCAGGATGATATATATGATATTACACTACTTAATTTAATTAACATGCATAACAATTGCTGCAATTAAATTTAGATTTATTTTACATATTTACTAAATTACAAATAATTAATTGTAAAATGAATCTATATGAAAAGATATTTGAACTGTATTTTAGGTATGAATATGTAAAAAAATAATATATGTAAAATATTTATATTCATATATAAATAATATAGTATTTAATAAATTATTATATTTATAATTTATTATTCATTTATAAAATAAATTATATTTATATACAAATAATAATCAGATATTGTTATTTATATATAAATAATAAATTATTTGAAGAAAAAAATCTGTAAAATAAACAGATTTATGCTTGATTCTGTAATTCTATTATAGTATTTTTTACAAATAAAGAAATGGTTAATAAAAGATGAATAAAAGCAAATAAATGCTGTAAGTTTTTGCACACTGGGAATCATATTTTCTCAAATAAAGACTAATTTGACATATAGTACAGTGAAATAAATATGATAAAGCACAGCATAGTTTGAAATCATGGTTGTAAAGATTATGCTCACATCTGCGCTCAGGCACTGTCAAAATAAAAGACCCCTCGCTGTCATAATAAAAGTCCAGTCGCTGTCAAAATAAACTTATCGGCCAAACAGAAACACTTAAAGATGCCGATAATTTGGACAAACATCTGATTGATTCTCAGATTTCATCTGAGCAATAGCTCAAATGATTCTTGTAAATAAAAAGTTTTTTTTTTTTCTTCAAACTTTCATGTTTAACTCAGTTTGTTACTTGCTGTTTTTTGTAATTGATTGTGAAATTTGGTGTTTCTACACCAGTTTTTTTCCAGTGCGTTTTCCTCTCTCTCTCTCTCTCTCTCTGATGTATAATGGGCTTGTGGAATTTTCTGGGCCGTTTAATTCTGATGACGAGGACAGACCTTCATTCCTCCGTGTCTCTGTTTCAAACCCTAGTGTGCTGTCTGCATGGGCAGCTGCCTTCCAAGGGAGCATCCTGACTCAAAACAGATCTCGAACTTGTCTGTGTCACATTTCACCCCAAGAAAGAAATAAGAACTTGCTTTAAGAGGCATCAGAGTCTAGATAGGCAGGTTTTGGAGCAGATCTTATGGATCAGAACAATGCTTTCTGTCACATCGCTCATGATCCTGCCGTTGTGTTGATTATGTGAGCTCATGCCTGATCAGAGACGAATTACAGTTTGTGAGGAGCCCGACATTTCTGCAGAGAAGAAAACAGAGAGCGAGCGAGAGGGTGAAAGCGCTCTGTTTTAGACGGGAGTTTTACTGCCCATGCCAAACACAACAGAAGAGGGAAGGTTCAGGATAAACAAACCTTCCCCTTTTTTCCCTCTTTTCTTTCTTTTCCTTCTTCATTCTTCGTTCTTTTTGTGCTCTCTTGAACTGAACAACAAAAACACACACACACACACACACACACTGACATATTTTGTTAAAAATCACTGCAGTTTATGACTGATCGCAATGATGCATTAACAGAAAAGTAACATTGTCATACTGTAGTTACTGTAAAAAATGATTGAACAACGATTATTGAAGGATGTTTCACAAGAACATTCTATTTCAGTCTTTCTGCTAATTTCACTTTTAATTGAATGTGTTATTTCTTTTGCACACAGACAAGCACACAAATGGCCTCTTTGTTGGGAAACACAGACTAATGTCACAGGAAATATTAGTTTAAAGCCTCTTTCCCGCCGTCAGACAGTCTGAACACTGTGTGGTTTATATTAATGAGAATTAGATTGTATTATTATTTCTGTTAAAGAAACAGAGCCCACGTATAATTCAGAACTCAGACTTTTTCCAATTTTAGAGGAAGTAAATATTACAAATATTTACTCAGAATGTAGTCCTGATAATTATGTACACGTATGTTTGTATAAAAAATAATAATTGCAAAAATGCAAATATTTAATCGAGTAAATTTCTATAAAATGAGCATTTCTATAAAAAAAGAAAAATTACAAAAATGACCATTTCTAATTCAGAATTCAGACTTAAAGTTTTAGTTGAAGGAAATATTAAAATATTTAATAAATGTGGTAATAAAAATTTAGTCCTGCCATATATGTACAGGTATGTATAAATTTGTAAATTTTGTAAAAAAAAAAAAAAAAAAGAAAAGAAAAAAAGCCCATTTATAATTCATAATTCAGACATAAATTTATTTAATTAAAATGCATTCATGTACAAATATGTATACATTTATATGTATAAATGTAGTGTATATATATATATATATATATATATATATATATATATATATATATATATACTACATTTATACATATAAATTTTATACATATAAAATAAAATTTTAAGTCTGATTCCTGAATTAGTCATAAGCAGTTTTTTTAATAATTGTATCTTTATTTATAGAAATGTACAAATGTATACATACTTGTTCATAAATACATTTTGATTACATATTTTAATATTTACTACCCCTAAAATAAGTATATATATATATATATATATATATATAAATATATATATATCAGAGGTCGCGTTAACCGAAAATTCTCCAATGTAGCAGCAGAGCACTGGATCCAGAACAAAAATGAAACTGGCACGAATCTTTTGCTATGCGTTTGATAATGCACAGGCGAGTACCCAGAAGCTACAACGATATATGACGCCACATTAAAGAGCGCCAAAACGGTATTTATTGCTTGAATTTCTTAATTAAATGGACAGAATTTGAAATCTGAGACTTTGTTTCATATCAAAAGCAACACAAAGCTTTAAGCTTATTGCGATTTATTAGATGGGAGGCGCACTACTTTTTATTCATCAACTGAAAACAGCATATAGCCTACCTAAAGATCCACTGGGATTTAAGAATCGATATTGGTCTTATGAATCTGACCAAAACAGTAAGGAGACATTTTAATTGTTTATTAATAAAGTAATGTTTTCTGAATCAGTGTCGGCTGCAAAGATGAAGTTAACATTACTGACTCTCATCATCTCCTCATAGTGGACGCGCCTAGAGAGATAACGCACATTTCATTCGGTTTAGGCTATGTAATCAGAGTAGCCTATTTCTTTTTTGTTTTGAATTATTTCGTTTTCGTTAAAGTAGATATTTAAAGCTTTCTATAGATATATTTCTCATGTCTTTGAGTCAAGCAGCTGCTGAGTTTTTCATTTAGCCTGTAAGACGCGCTCCAGTTCACGCGCAAGTGATCGCGCCGGCGCCTCCATGTCACGATTAAATTGCCTGCTATATTTGCTTTGTATTTATTAAATCCAGGCAGTTGGTTGATGAAACATTGATTAAAATTAAGATACAATTTTTACAAAATGAAATTCACTTTAAAGAGAGGCTTTCTACAAAACAAAACTTAATGAAGTGTTTAAAATCATGTCTGACCCACTCCATGTCTCCCGATATATTGTGCATCTTATGATGCATCTTACTCATGCTCTTCATTTTTCATAATCAAATAGATGAATTTAAAACATAACATAGGACACAAATATGAAACTACGTTTTCTTTAAAGGCTACAACACGTAGCCTATAGTATAGTACAGAGAAATTTCATGTTAAAGTAAAAGTTACGCAGTCTAATCTGTTAATCTGTTCTTCAAAATAAATGGATAAGCCTATATCGTCCTGTAGGTTCATAATTAAAAATGAAAATGTGAACAAAAATAAAAGCAATTAAATGTGTTATTATAATTAAAATATGAAAATGACGGGTAACGGTAGATTATGACGGAATTTTTACGACCCTGTCCGTCAAAATGACGGACAATGTTAAAGTCTAGCGCAACCTCTGATATATATATATATATATATATATATATATATATACACACATTTCTATAAATAAAGATGTAATTATTAAAAAACTGCTTATAACTAATTCAGGAATCAGACTTAAAATTTTAGGGAAAGTAAATATAAAAAATAATTAAAATGCATTTATGTACAGCTATGTATAAATTGCATTTATATAAAAAATATACTTAAAAATATACAAAAAAATAATTAAAATTAATATTTTGAAAAAGCATAAAAGCACAAATAGGACTGCATTAAAATCATCATGCAAAATTTCCCTCAGTTGATCTGAAATAGACACGAGACACTAATTCAGAGGAACTCAAAGTAAGACGTCAAACTTGAGTCGAGAGCGGCAGCGCTGCACTGAGGTCGGGTCACGACCCCGGGGTCACGAGTGCTTCCAGACCGTCACCTCTGGACAGGACAAATCGGCGGCTTCTGACCCCCTCGCTGACCCCACATCCAGAGCAGAGAGAGCGAGACGCTCCGGGTTTTACGGCTGGCGTTCTGAAAGAGAGTCGCGCAGATTGTTCTTCCTCACTGAAGCAGACGTGAGAAACCATGATGATCTGAAGACACAAAGAGTCAAAGAGAACAAAACCTCCCGCTCTGACGGCTGACCCGGTCACAGACAGAAGATGTGAATAGATTCGCTCATTTGATGAGAAATCTGTGAGATCTCTGTCATTTCATTGTGTCTGTATTTGGGTACATTTTAAGTGATCGAAACACAGACAGAGAGATAGAGACGTGTTGATTCAGAAACAAGCGCTTTCTTATAGTGGATTCAGGACTGATAAATCTCTTTTTAAATGGATGCTTGTCGTTTTGTACACTAATTTTCTTGCCAAGGCAAATTTATTCATATTGCACATTTATTTTTTAAACTTAAAATAATTCAAATTAAATACTCAGGCTGTCTAAAAAACCATTAAAAGAAAGTTAACCAGTGATCAATTTTCAAAATGCATGTTATAGATGATAGAATCTTTCTCTCCAATCATTTAATGCTCTTAAACTCCGGCCCTGCCTGCTCACGCTCATCTGCATACACTTCTAAGAGCCACGCCCACATCCCAACATCCTGTCATCAACTGAAGCACAGAACCAAGCCCCGCCCTTCATTTATTATTATTCTGATAATCCGTTACACTTGGGTGTGTGTGTGTGTGTGTGTGTGTGTGTGTGTGTGTGTGTGTTTTCAGAAGGAGGCGAGTGTTTCCTGTTGACCAGCAGCTGAGAGTGAGACGGAGTGAGTTTGTGGATGTAATCAGATGAGGGAGGAATATAGTTATTGAATTATCGAGTGTTTTCTTTGCTAAACTGAAGGCCATGAAACACTCGTCTTAATGAAGATTAACGACTCTATTCTGACGAGAAACAGACGAGCCTCATTGTCTAAAGTTACTGAAGTCTCTTTTGCTGCTCTCCGTCTCACCCATCCGTCCTGTCTCTCGCTCTCTCCGTCTCTCTCTCTCCTCCATGAATGTCTCAGCGAGGGGGAAACTGTCTGTTTGGCAGAGGGACGTTTGCGAGTCGCTCATGTTAAACGCATCAACATTTCTCTCTTTTCATTTTCCACGTCTCAGACTGAACCCGGAGCGGCTTCAGCGACACGCAGACGAGAAACCGAGTGGAATTTGGTGATTTGAGTCGAGCTTTAACCCCTTTAAACTCTGTTCAAAACTCATTTACTGCCATAATGTGGCGTATGACTGAGTGAAACTGGATATTCAAAGAGAAAATTGTAGGATGGGCCTCGATTTTCTCCATCAGGAATTGATTAGATGGTCAAACGTGTGTGTTTGTTTTATTGAGACACTGAGGGGGCGTTCAGAAAACTACTGTGCTCAAACACCAACCGCTGAGTTCATTAACCCTGTAAAGACTGCTGTATCGTACTTGATACGCAAAAAGGCCTCTAAATGATCTGATAAACACAATCTCCTACACGCCTTCTGAGAGTTTTATCCAGGAAAAGTCTTTTAGTATAACTGTCCTTCAGCTCGAGCTTCACGTGTCTTTCTGCTGTCAAATCTGCACTGATTTTTATCAAGTAAACGTAAGAATAACTTTGATATTGTTAGTAATATTTCAACTGGACTGAAGCAGCTTTACTTGATTATCCAGACATCATTTATTATAAAAAATCATGATCATCAGATTTATTTCTTCATCTCTCAATCATTGAATTGCGTTGCATGATATGTTTTAAAACTACAGAGCTTTGATCTTAAAATTAAGCAATTCATCTTACTAAGAAATATTATTGTAAGACATTGATATTTATATGCATGGTATATGTGATTATATGCATTGCATGATGCATGATTATATGCATGATATTTATATGCATGATATGTGTGATTATATGCATTACATGATGCATTATTATATACATGATATTTATATTCATGATATGTGTGATTATATGCATTGCATGATGCATTATTATATGCATGATATTTATATGCATGATATATGTGATTATATGCATTACATGATGCATGATTATATGCATGATATTTATATGCATCTGGATTCTTTGATTTGTACAAACACACACACACACTCATACACACACTCATACAGAGCGTCTGCCAAACTCCGTCTTGTGTTTTGGGTTTCGTTCCAGAGGTTTTAATGTTGATCTGCGATGCGTCCAGCGAGTGAAGTCATTTCATTTACGCGATGAGGTGTGAGATCGTGTGCGTTTTATCACGGCGTTCTTCATTCACACTCGTGCCGAACCCAGCCAGGAAACATCAAACGCGTGACCCTCCACCTCATGTTGTGACATCATTAACAGTGACATCATCCCAAATTAGAGCTCTGCTCTCTGGAACGGCCTCTGAACGGCTCTGTTTCGCTCATTAATACGGTGAATGAACTCATCCAGTTCAGCGGAAACACTTTGATTTGATTCACTTTATTCAAACCTGATTTTTCTGCGTCATGTGATACAGGCTTGTTTTCGGATGCCGACAAAAAACTCCATATTCATTAGTGACTCGTCATGTTTGTGTGTTCGATTTGCCCTTGAATCGTGAAAAATAACTTGTGAATGGCACTAAATGACATATTACACAGAAAGATGTTTGTTTGAAGTATTCCCACGTGCATCAGCTCTCTAATGTTGTTTCTGAACACTGATAGTGAAGCACGACAGTCTGTTCCAGCAGTCAAAAATCTCACTCTCTTTCTCTGTAGAGAAATAGATTTTAAATTAGTGACATAAACATTTATAAACAGAGTGACTATAAGCTCAGAGCTTGTTCGGTGATGATATTTGCTTTTGTGGAAACAAGTCAAATATATACAGTACTGGTGAAAAATAGTATTTTTAATGTTTCTGAAAGAAGTCTCTTCTGCTCATTAAGGCTACATTTATTAGGTCAAAAATACAGAAAAAACTGTAAAATTGTGAAATATTATTACAATTTAAAATAATGTTTTTCTATTTTAATATACTTTAAAATATAATTTATTCCTGTGATCAAAGCTGAATTTTCAGCATCATTACTCCAGTCTTCAGTGTCACATGATCCTTCAGAAATCATTCTGATATGATGATTTATTATTCACTGACGAATAAAAAGTTAAAAAGAACAGCAGTTATTTAAAATAGAAATCTTTTTTTTAACAATATAAGTGTTTACTGTCACTTTTTATCAATTTAATACATCCTTGCTGAATAAATGTATTCATTTCTTTCAAAAAATGAAAGAAAAAAATTACTGACCCCAAACGTTTGAACACTAGTGTATATTGTTACAAAAGATTTCTATGCTGTTCTTTTTAACGTTTTATTCATCAGTGAATCAAAGTATCACAGATTATAAACATTGATAATAAATCATCATATCAGAATGATTTCTGAAGGATCATGTGACACTGAAGACTGGAGTAATGATGCTGAAAATTCAGCTTTGATCACTGGATATAAATTATAGTTTACTATATATTCACATAGAAAATGGTTATTTTAAATTGTAATAATATTTCACAATATTACTATTTTTTCTGTATTTTTAATCAAATAAATGCAGCCTTGACGAGCAAAAGAGACTCTTTCAGAAACATTAAAAATAGAAAAATGTGTCCAAACTTTTGACCGTTACTATATATATATATATGACATCATAGTGAATGTTATTACAAAATTAGTCAGTTTTATAATAAGCACAGATTACAGATTTGGATTAAGCACAAGCAGTGTTTGCGGTGGTGGATGTTGCCAGAAAGAAAGAGAATTAATGTTAAGCTGAAGGATCAATTAAAGCTGGTTTGGTCAATATAGTCAACTTCACTAAAGTGTTGAAGTGAGTTGAACTCAAACTCACCTCTGCATCTGTAACTTCAGCCAAATACTACGACACACGCCAGAGACGCAGAGTTTAATAATAGAGTCAAACTGACTGAAACTGACACTCTGAAACTCAATCTGACGTGTGTGTAAACCAGTGTGTGTTTCACCTGTGTATATTCTCAGCAGACACACACACACGCTTTTCCCGGTTTTCCCTGTGTTTTTCGCGGCTTGCGCTTTGATATGATTCTCCCAGGGGATTGTGGGTGAAATAAACTCAGATCAGCGGGTGCAATTATTTCTCGTGCCTCTTGACGATGCGTCGGGATTATTTACACTTCAGAGCGAGCGTAAATATTCATGTGGCGTTGACTTTAGCTCGTCCCGGCCGCGCGGTCGGAGCGGAGGAAGACGCCGCGGCGACAGATAGCTCTTCTTCTGTTGCGTTATTCTTGGCGGCCGAAGCGCTCGGATCACGCTGGTGTGAAAACAATCAGCTCTCCACCTCCGATCGAGGGTCTCTCCGGCCTCAGAGCGACACAGATAATTGAACTAGATTCACGCGTGTTCGCCGAGGGAGCGCGCTAATGAGGAACACACTGACTAATGAGGGGAAACGCAATCCATACTGCTGATTTCTGTGGTTTTGCATGTATTTCTGTCTTGTTTTTCAGTACAAATATCTAAAAAATCTTAAATTAAGATAAAATGACTGAAGATATTAAGTGTTGAGTTCTGAGAATTGACTTCACTTTTCATATTTTCTTCACTCATTTTGCTTCTCCAGTCAATGTATCTTGAGATCTTTTTAGATATTTGTGCTGGAAAACAAGACAGGAACACTGAGGAAGAATGCATTTCTTTGCAGTGTCAGACGCTTCGAACGCTTCCTGACTTCAGTGTTATATGATGTTTTTCAGGATTCAGTAAAGGCATTCATTTGGTTCATGAAGCATTTCCATCTTCTGTTCTTAAGACAAAAGACATGCGGGAACCCAGAGAGTCCAGAACAATGATTCACTCTCTGCTCTTTTGTGTGTGTGTTTCCTTTGTGTGTGTGTGTGTGTATTTTCTCTCATTCGACTCACAGCTGACATCTTTCAGTTTCTAAACTTATAGAGCCACAGTTTGAGAAGTCTCAGATATTGAACTCTATTGAATATGAGTTGCATCACAGTTTGCACACTATGCTGTAGGGGTTGAAAAGTCAACATTTATGTGATTAAAGTCGAGTCGACTACGACAACGTCATTAATGAACAAATAAGGGGCCGTTCACACAGAGTGTGCTTTTCCATTCCAATGCGCTCCTTTTCCATTGTTTTTCTATGTAAATACGTGCTAGATGGACGTGTACAAAAAATTTCAAATTAGAACTTTTACAAAATGCGTTTTTCCCTATTCCACTAACCGATATTCCAATAGAGTGTGAATTAATTCTATCTGACATCATCTCTCTGCTGATAGTGAAGCTGTGTGTTTTAGTTACTAAGAAATATATGCTAGAACTTTTCAGTTTCTAAGCTATTTTATTGATGAATGACAGAACAGTGTTGTCAATAATGATTCTGTATAAGCGTGATTTATCTGCGCACTGTCTCTGTGTGTGTGTGTGTGTGTGTAGCCATGCAGTTTTGAATGGCGATTAACTTACCTGTACAATAAGCTGTTTGAAATGTGCATTCATCTGATCAATACTGGGAATCCAGATGCTATAATCAAACATATCTTGTGAAGCGCTCTTGAAGTATGCATTTATTTGTCATTAACTGGAGCGTAAAGTTGGACTTCTTATCCTGTTGCGCCCTCTATAGGCCATGACCAGTGACTCGTCGACATCATGCTTTAAGCGTCATGGCGGAGCATTAAAGTTGACTAGTCGGTGCAACTCCTACTATGCTGAAAACTCTTCGAACAAAAGGTTCAGTGTTGTTCTGTATCGTCGCTGTCAGGTGGAAACTTTGTATTTACAAATTTTGTCATTTTAATTTTTTTCATAAATCATTACTATTGGTTTTGCAAATATTTAACCAATGAAAAGTATTAAGAGCTTGTGACTAAACCTCGTAACTCAAACTGTCAGTCAAACCTCATAACTCATGAACGAATTGCTGCACACAGTTTGTAACGTCTCTGCTTGTTTGCAATGCAATGGTAAATAAAGAACTGTCGTTTGAGCAAGTGCAGCCTTTTCTTTACTCAAGAAACATATATATAAAGGCTAATGTTTATGTATTTTAGGAGCAGAGAAGTCTGTTTTAGTCTAGAATTTGTCGTCGAGTCTGTGCGAACAGCCTGTGTGAAGCACTTCATCTTTAATAACATGAGATTTTGTCCAAATGACAGTAAAAACTGAGCGCCCACATAGCTTTACTGCAGCCTCACGTGACTGAAATTAATTTTATCAAGATCAACATTACATTTTTCATTAATACGTGTCAAACTCCACTGTGTTGAGATATTATGAGGATCTCATTAGTGTTTTTTGAGATCTTAGTTCATGCAGACGCTGGAACACGTGTCGCGTTCATATTTAGACAAGAAACAAACACACAAATGCTAAGAAAGCGTGTGTTTCAGTTCAAGTGGAGCAGCTTATTTACACTTTCCTTGAATATTTACAAGCGGTTGTACATCAGGATCCTCAGATCGTGTGTTTGTGTCGGTGAACTCTGCGGCGCTTCACCTCGCGCTCATTATTTGACGGATTCATTTGGAAAGCAGTGAACGCCGGAGCTGTGGATCCAGATGTGCTCTGGTGTTTTCATAAGCTCGTGGCTCAGCAGATATTACACTGCTGGAGGACGAGAGGAGGTGTGAGTTTTGGGCTCTGTTCTGCTCCTGTTATTTCATGTGTTTGATCTGCGGCAGGATTGAATGTAATGAAGACGTGTGAGTTATTGAGTATCATGAGACCAATGGAATCTGGCGTCGTAAAACAGCTCGTTGAATTCAGCTGATTTCTATATTAATGTTGCATTCCTGTGTTGTGTATTCACTTGAACATTTTTGAAAAACAAAGTGCACTGCTATAATAAAATGCCATTTACATTTATGCATTTGACTGATGATTTTCTCCAAAGCGTTTTTTTATCAGTTCATGCATTCATTGGGATTCGAACCCAAGACCTAGGCGTTGCGAGCGCCATGCAAAGAAAGAGCGAATTTGCTTAACTGTCTTGAGCTTTTGAGGTCAGGGTTGATTAATGTAATTCATGAAAACTTTTTGGAAAGCAAGTTCAAAAAATGAAATTTCAAAAAAGTTATAAAAGCTTAAACTTACTGTAAAAAAAAATCTGTATTTTTTTCTGTAGTTGCCAAAACGTCTAAAGTGCAACATTTCTAAAATTGTTTTAAAATGACAGTAACTAAAATGAAAATAAAAAAATAAAAATATATATAAGGAATTTGAGGGGATAAAAACTAATAAAAATGACAAAATCACAAAAAAAAAAAAAAAAATTAGTTGCCAAAACGTCTAAAATCTAACATTTCTAAAATAGTTTTAAAATAACTGTAACTAAAATAATAATAATAATAATAAATACATAAAATAAATCAATAAATAAAATCTATATAAGCAATTTGAGGGGATGAAAACTAATAAAAATGACAAAATCACAAAATTAAAAAAAAGACAAAATTAGTTGCCAAAACATCTAAAATCTAACATTTCTAAAATAGTTTTAAAATAACTGTAACTAAAATAATAATAATAATAATAATAATAATAAATACATAAAATAAATAAATAAAATCTATGTAAGCAATTTGAGGGGATGAAAACTAAAAAAAAAAAAAAAAAAAAAAAAAAAAAGACTAAATTAATCAGTTACCAAAATGTCTAAAATCCAACGTTTCTTAAATAGTTTTAAAATAACTAACTAAAATTTAAATAAATAAATAAATAATATAAAAATAAATAAATAACAAATACAATCTATATAACCAATTTGAGGGTATAAAAAATGATTAAAACTTAAATTAAATAAAAAAATATATAAAAATGAAAAAAATATGTAAAATAAAAATATTAATGCAATGTGCAATTTCAAATTGGATTTCATAGGATTTTTTTTTAAATTTTAAAATAACTGTAAACTACAATAAACTAAAGTTTTAAATTACTAAAACTTAAATTAAATAGTGTTAATTATTAATTAATTATCAATTATACTAAAATAACAGTTTGAAGTCACTGCCAGTGTTGTTTTTACACAAAGTTGCAACAGTCAGTTTTAATTTGGTTCTTTTATAAACATTCAGAGTTTATAATTGATTGTCGTTTTCTAGCCTGAAACTTGTAATATTTGCAAAATGCACATTGTTTTTTAGAAAGCATATTACATGCAAGAAATAAATATTTTGATTAAATAATCATATTAGAACGATTTCTGAAGGATCATGTGACACTGAAGACTGGAGTAATGATCACAGAAATAAATTACACTTTACTATATATTCACATAGAAAACAGCTGTTTTACATTATAATAATATTTTACTATTTTTACTGTATTTTTGATCAAAAAAGCTCAGCCTTTGTGAGCAGAAGAGACAAAAACATTAAAAAAGAAATTTTTTGACCACCATTGTAAGCATGTATTGTGTCTTTTATCATGCTGTTGTCGCTGTTAAGACTGTTTTAGACATGTAAATCATGGTAACTCACAACCTGTTTTACTTAGAGTCTCTAAGTAAATATCTGGCACTGATGATGTCTTGATTTCTCTCTCTCAGGTTGAAATCACCCTACAGGACGTGAACGACAACCCGCCCGTCTTTCCCACAGACACGCTGGACGTCACGATCCAGGAGAACATCAGCGACGGCTTCAGGATAATGCAGCTAACAGCCACGGACGCAGACGAGGTAAAGATCCCGTCAGGAACAGACGCTCTGGCAGGACAATCATTTTTACTACATTCACAGTGAGGAAAACGTCAGACATCAGTCATTAGATGAATGCAAACGAACGGCACATGAAGCACGTCAGATGGTGATTGATGTGGATAATGTCGCTAGCAGACGTGTGGGAGGAGTCAGTTTGGCTCCGCCTCTGAAGGTTTATCACGTTTCTGCAGCGCTAGATTAATTTTAATCAAGCAGAAAAGAGGGCGACACAGTCTAATGAACTGATGTTCTGAGACGGTATTCAGACTTTAGAGCTCATTTCCAGTATGTCTTACCTGGCAGACGCGCGCGTTCGTCTCGAGATGACGGTCTGTTGGCAGCCGCGCGGCCGATCCCTGAGAGGGAGAGAGATCGAGTTCACCTTACATCACTGGATTCAGTCTGAACTATTAAACCGCTCCGTCTTTGACAGGGAGACGACATTAAACCGAACAGTGAGAGAAATCTGACGCTCCCGTGAGCTCGACGACACTGAAACACACGTCTACAAAAAAATAACTAGCTGTCAAAGCAAAATTTCTCATTTTCATTTATAACAGTATGTCAGTGAGACTAAAGTACAGGTTTACATGCATCCAAAAACAGTCAAAAACACTTTAATTTTCTCATAATATCCATTACAGCATCAGCTCTTTTCTCACAGTGTCTGAAACGATTCGTCTCTCTAAACTCCGCCTTTCTGAGAGCTGCTCTGCTCTGATTGGTCAGATGGCCCAGTCTGTTGTGATTGGTCAGAAACCAAACGCTCATTAGCATATCTGAATTTACAACTCCCAGATACAACTGTTCAGCCAATGAAAACCAGAGGCGGGCATTATGCAAATTAGTTACAAACCTACATAAAAGATACACTTTTTCATACAGAATTTCATTAATTAGTCAGTTTACATTACATTAATGTTTGAACTTATTTAATTATTACAATATAACGCATTTTCCTTCTGGTGAAGGAGAAAGAGCTGAGATCTCATCTGTGATTTTTTTTCTCTCCTCTTGGTCGTTTCCAGCATTTTTTTCAAATGACAACCTTGGCACAATGGTCAGGAATTATGGGATTTTTGGGCTCCAAAAGTCATTCGTTTAGAGTCGGCCACTAACAGCATGTCTGAATCCCGTCCAGGGTTATTCCTGTCCGGCTCTGTGTGCCCAAAGCTCAAGCTGGGCTGGAGCGCCGGATCTGGCGCAGATGAAGCCGTACGTGCGATGAAGACGCTCGATTCCATAACGAGTCTGAACCTGGATCAGTTTCTGTCACGCGTACATTAGTCAGTCTGGTTGCTATGCAGAGTGTTCTGTGGTTGCCATAGATAAACAATATTACATTTAAACATTCATAAACAGCTGTTAAAACATCCAGAAAACAGTGTATTAATGAAGAACGTGATCATAAAGTTCATCATCTGACTAATTTAAACGATGTCTGAATGTTCATGAACGCTCTTTTCTGTCTCAGTCCAGCATTATTTACTATCATTAATATAATATTATAGTGTTATAGTTAGTTAATATTTGGAATTAGTTTAAATTTAAGTATTTTTAAATATTAGTATTTAGTTTTAATTTATTATTATTTCAGATTATTTATTTTCAGTTAGTAATTTTAGTGCTTCAGCTTAAACTTAATTTTGATTCTTATTTTCATTGTTTATTTTTTCATCTAATATTTATATTTAATTTTATTTAATTTTATTTTCCATTTGCATTTTAATTAAAGTTTTAGTGTTGTGTTTTTGTAATTTTTTGGTTTTTATTAATTTTTATTTCCATTTTAATTGTAGTTATTTTAGTACTTCAAGTTAAACTAAACAGAAACGGTACTAGCTAAGTGTTTTATATATATATATATATATATATATATATATTAAATTAAATAAAACTATATATGTATATATAATTACATATATAAAATTAAATATATATGTGTATCTATATATATTAAATGAAATAAAATTTATATTTATATATATATATATTTAATGAAAAAAAATAGTATATATATATATATATATATTAAATGATATAAAACTATATATATAATTACATATATATAAAATTAAATATATATGTGTATCTATATATATTAAATGAAATAAAATTTATATTTATATATATATATATTTAATGAAAAAAAATAGTATATATATATATATATATATATATATAAATGATATAAAACTATATATATAATTACATATATATAAAATTAAATATATATGTGTATCTATATATATTAAATGAAATAAAATTTATATTTATATATATATATATTAATAATGAAAAAAAATAGTATATATATATATATATATATATATTAAATGATATAAAACTATATATATAATTACATATATATAAAATTAAATATATATGTGTATCTATATATATTAAATGAAATAAAATTTATATTTATATATATATATATATATATATATTTAATGAAAAAAAAATAGTATATATATATATATATATATATATATATATATTAAATGATATAAAACTATATATATAATTACATATATATAAAATTAAATATATATGTGTATCTATATATATTAAATGAAATAAATTTATATATATATATATATATATATATATACATTTCTTTACATATATATATATATATATATATATATATATATATATATATATATATATATATATATATATATATATATATAAATTTCTTTACATTTAATGGTAACACTTTACAATAAGGTTTCAATTGTCAACATTAGTTAATTACATTTGTTAACATGAACTAACAATGAGCAATACTTGCAGCATTTATTAATCTTAGTTAATGTTAATTTAAACACTTACTAGTACATTTTAAGATCCAAATTTATATCTGTTGGCTTTAGTTAATGCAGTGTGAACTAACATGAACACTTTTATTAACTAACATTAACAAAGGTTAATAAATGCTGTAAAAATACATTAATCATTGTTAGTTTATGTAAACAAATGAGATCTTATTGTAAAGTGTTTCCATGTTTATTGCATTTCAAGTAACGAAACTGTTTTTAATGGCGTTAGTTTAAGTGAACGATAATAATCAGAGCAAATGAGCGTCTCAGAACATTCCCTTTCCATCTTTTGAGCGAGTTTCCGTATGTCCCGTCCATCCCGTTGGTCTGCTCGTCGCTCCCTCTTCCTCGAGCGCTTGAAGCCCGTCACAGCGTTAACTGGCCGCCGGCCGGAAGAGGGGGCGGCCCAGGTGGCTGATGGGAAATCCAGAGATCCGCTGCACTGATCAATGGCTGCAGGAGCTGAGGAATCATATTCACTCTTCCTCTCGTCTCTCCAGCAGACTCATGAGACAGAGAGAGAGAGAGCTGTTGAGAGAACATTACAGTATTCCTCTGAATCTTACAAAACCTGTTCGCTTTTCAATATGGTACACAATATGATATCAACGAGGAAAAAATTATTAGTGTTGTTTTTCCTGCTTAAAATTGGATACTTTAACAATATCAATAAACATTTTCATAATTTTTTTTTTTTTTTTTGCCTCGAGGCATCATTGTACCGCAATGGAAAAATGTTAACATTTGGCATTTTCATGTAGAAAAAAGAAATATGTTTATTTAAAACATCAATTTCTTTAACTAGACACTTGAACAAACAAATGTATCTAGTTTTTAATGTATTAAAAGTTTTATATTTAATAAAAACTAACATTTTATATCCAGTAATTGTACCATAGTGGAACACAAATATTACAAAAACATCATATCTTTATGTTATTATATCAAGTTATCAAATCCATATTCATCCTCATCTCCATCTTCTCTCTCACCCTCACTCTCTCCCCGACAGATTGTCACTATGATTTCATCTTCCTCATCATCATCCTCATCAACTGGCTTATCTACCTGTGTTTTATAACTTTTTGTAGTGCTATAGATCATAAAATATGCAGATATAGTACTATTCTTATAAGTGCATTACAAAATCATGTGAAAATGCAAATATATTTAGATAATTCTAACTCTTTTCCTTACAAATATGATACGTTTGTATTCAAACCTATTATGCGATTCCATTATGGTACAATGTTGCCTTGAGGCAACACACAGTTTATGTTATTTTCTCTAAAACATTTGATGATATATAATGTAAAGTTCTTGAAAATACTTCTTTACTTGCCAGTGAAGGTGACTCATATATTTTGTGGGTGATTAAATGGTTACAAACAAGTGAAAAAAGCACTTTTCATTGGAGAAAATATGGAGTCATGTGACATGTGCTGAAACAGGACACAAAATGGACCCCTGTTGGTCATGTTTTGCACTTTTATAGATTAGTATTTGAGTTATTCTGTCCTGAGATATGTTTGATCAATCAGTTGGTGCCTTATTTTATTAAAAACAAACTAAAATAGACCATGATGCCTGGAGGCAACACCGTACCATAGAGGGTTAATAGATGAGTGTATATGAATAGTGAAGAATTACACGTTTACTAGTGTTTAAACGTTTGCTGATGAATGTCCACGGTGTAAAATGGAAGTAGAGTGACTTATGTTAAATCGCAAGCGTTTTCAGTGGTGAATTCTAGCGATCGTCTGAGCCGCGATGATCTTCTGCTCTTTGATGTGGTGTAGCGTCTCTTCTTTAACGTGTCTGTCTGAACTCATATTGTCTTCTGCTGGAATGGGGACGTCACAATCTGTCACCAGCGTTATTCATGTGCCACGTTGGATCGGTGCTCAGTATCAGATGTTTAGCGGCTGTGTTCACCGCAGGTATCAGGGGATCTATTAGCTGAATTTACAGAGGAACCGTATATCCACGCAGTTCAAAGGCCCGCGGAGCACCGCTGCTGGAGCTGTCTGTCTCTCGTCCCGTCTCTCTCTCTCTCTCTGTGTTGGGTTTGTGTTTCTCCGCTGTCAGCTGCAGACTGCAGATCTGACCTCCAGGAAACTCAACGCCAGTGTGGAAATGAAATACTTTGCACTCTCACTAATTGGTGCCACTGCAATCTGAAGTTCAGCTCTGAATGTGTGGCGTGATGCATACACACATCTACTATATATCCTGGTATTACTTCTACTATATACAGTATATATACACCTCATTGCGTGATGAAACCTATAGAAAGAGTTATATGACCCTAAAATTCAAGATATCAGGGAAAAATGCCCAGTATGAGTTTTTGCCTCATATTTATATCATGATATAGTTAAGCAATATCACACGAGTGCTGTTGTTGTCCCGAATAGCACGAGTGCAAATGTGATATTGATTTACAACAGTTCAATAAATAAGAAGTTAATATTGCGTTATATTTTAGACATAATATTGTCTGCCTCTGTTCAATTTTGCCAATGAAAATATTACCTATGAAGCCAGAGCAGAACTGTTGTGCGTCTCCGAGCAACACACAGCGGTGCTTCGTTCGTCAGCGTTTTGAGCGAATCAGTTGGGTGAACCAATGATTCAATGACTCATTCAAAGGGAGAGCCATTTACTTCATACCTGAATGAATCGAATGAATGAATGATTCAATGACTTACTCATTAAGACATTTACCACCACCTACTGGCAGTTTTAGTTTTTTATTTAGAGTATAATTTTTTTTTTTAATCATATTTTGGAGATAGTTTGCCCAAAAATTGGTCTGTAAATATATCTAATACAAATTCAAATGAATCTTCTGAAAAAAAAAAAAAAAATCATGGCTGTTGTAACCTACAAGTTTATGTGTAATAAATTCTATGTTGATTCGGTCTCTCTAAACCCCGCCTTTCCCAGAGTCTGCTCTGCTCTGATTGGTCAGATGGCCCAGTCTGTTGGGATTGGTCAGAAACCAAATGCTCATTAGCATATCTGAATCTCAGCACAGTGATACGAACAGTAACGATGGCGTCGGTTTTACCGTATCAATCTCATCAAAGTGGATTTGCTTTAGCAGCAGAAAACAACGTCTTCTCGACACGAACAACACGAACTCTTCCAGTCTCAGATACAACTACAGTGATTGAGGGCGGGGCTAATCAGATGCTATTCAGCCAATGAAGACCACAGGCTGGCAATATGCAAATTAGTTACAAACCTACATGGGTAGGTTGGTTAAATATTCATATATAAAGCTTTTTTGTAATGTCTATTTGTTGCTTTTCTCATTTAACACAATAATGACTTTAAATTATCCTTTTGGGAGTAATTTCTCAGCCAGATTTGATGTGTGATTAATTTGCTATATATGTGTATATATATATATATATATATATATATATATATATATATATATATATATATATATATATATTACATTTTATTAATTTATTTTTATGTTAGTTTACTTCATTGTTTAGTACGGAAGAGGATTAGGGCCAAGCAATAATAAAAAAATAAAACCATCTCGAGATTAAAGTTGTTAAATTTCAAGAAAAAAGTCGAAATAAAATGTTGAGAATAAACTCGTTAAATTACGAGAAAAAAGTCGAGATAAAATGTTGAGAATAAAGTAATTAAATTACGAGAAAAAACTCGTAAAATTTCGAGAAAAAACTCAAGATAAAATGTCGAGAATAAACTAATTAAATTACGAGAAAAAACTTGTTAAATACGAGAACAAATTCATTAAATTACGAATTTGTTCTCATAATTTAACGACTTGTTTCTCGTAATTTAATGACTTTATTCTCATAATTTAATGACTTTATTCTCAACATTTTATCTAGACTTTTTTCTCGAAATTTAACGATTTTTTTTCTCGAAATTTAACAACTTTAATCTCGAGATGGTTTTATTTTTTTATTATTGCTTGACCCTAATCCTCTTCCGTAGTTTAGTTTGTATTTATTTCCAGTTAGTAATTTTTGTTCTTCTACTATTTTTATCTTCAGTCATTTCTCTTCTACAATAAATGTATCTTGATTTAAGAATGTTTAGATGTTTGTACTGGAAAACAAGACAGAAATATTGAGGAGGAACATCATTTATTGCAGTGCGGCATTTCTGCTTGTGATCGAATCGGCATAAGCAGGTGATAATATTGATGAGCCAATCAAATGCCAGTGGATAAAATCAAGTCCCGCCCCCTACTTTACTTCTGACTGTGTATTTAGTTTCACTCATAAATCACATTGCTAAAGTGAAGTGGATGTTTATAAACCATGATTGATTAAAGCGTGTGTGGTTTTGTTCAGGGTGCGAACGCTCTGGTGACCTACGCCATCATCAGCGGAGCGGACGACAGCTTCCGCATCGATCCCGAATCCGGCGAGCTGATCGCCACCAAGCGTCTGGACAGAGAGCGGAGGTCGAAGTATTCTCTCCTGGTGCGGGCGGACGACGGCCAGCAGTCCTCCGACGTACGGGTCAACATCACCGTCAGCGACGTCAACGATCACCCGCCGAAGTTCTCCCGCTCCGTGTACTCCTTCGACATCCCAGAGGACATGAATCCAGGTACCGCATCTCAGCCTGTCAATCATTCCACCACATTCTAAAGTTGGATTGACTGACTGGAATACTTGATTTTGATTGGTCAGTGCAGTTTTTATGTATTTTCTGTTGTATTTTTTCATTGAGGTTCTATTGTGGCGGCGATTCTGGCCAGTGACTCCGACTCGGGCTCAAACGGTGAGATCACGTACTCTGTCGAGGAGGATGACGAGGACGCCACCTTCCTCCTGAACCCTGTCACCGGGGTGTTCAACGTCACCCGTCCGCTGGACTACGAGTCTCAGCAGTATTACATCCTGACGGTCCAGGCTCGGGACGGAGGCGGTCTGTCCAGTTCCGTACGGGTCTACTTTAACCTGCTGGACGTCAACGATAACCCGCCCGTCTTCAACAGCTCCATGTACAGCAGCTCCGTCCTGGAGAGTCTGAGTCCAGGAACGTCTGTCCTCACCGTGAGCGCCAGAGACGCCGATGATGGTATGAGTTCAAGTGCGCTCGACAGATGGAGACGCCAACACAAGCGTCCTCCGTCAGTATCGTATGTCGGCGTAAGAATGCTGACATCTGTTTGCATACGCTTAATTCGACATAAAATTTGCTGTTGTTCCTCTGAAGATATTACAAAAGCGTTTATGGTCTCAAATGCAGGGATTCGCAAGTTTTTTGCCAGCCGTCAGCCTTTGAGCTAAAATATTTACTTAAAAATAAAACCTGATTTTTTAAAAAATAATTTAATAACATGTTCACCATATTTTATTTTTATTTTATTTTTTTATTTTTACATTTTCATGATTTAATTAATTATTAGTTTTTAACTCGCAAAACACAGTTTGTGAAAACCTTCTCTAATGAACATAAAAAAAACATTATATTACACACAAATATGTATTTAAAATCATTTTGAATGATATTAAACTTATTTTCATACTTTTTGTGTTTATAAAATATTTGAATTTAAGGACATAGAAATCGAAATTCACAAAACAAATGAATACATTTGTATACAAATGCTTTATGAATTTTGATTAATTTCAACTCTATGTCCTTAAATTCAAATTGCAATTCTGTTTTTTTACCTTTTAAGTTGATTACTTAACTTAGTTTGGTTTTGATTTTTCATAATTAGTTTAAAATATCGTTCTGTATTGAATGAAATATATATGATTATTTGTAATCATCATTTTCTACATTTTGCCAGTTTTTGGATGTTTTTTAACGATTTTTATGTTGTTTTCTATAACACTAAATTCCCTTTTATTAAATTAATATAATTTTTCAGTGTAAAAATGCTCACAAATACTTGTATTATACTTTTCTGTACTGAATATAATATATAAATGATTATTTAGAATTGCATTTTCTACATTTTGCCAATTCTTGGATGTTTTTAATGACATTTATGTTGTTTTATACAACAGTAAATTATGTTTACTCATTTAATATCATATTTCAGTGAAGAATAGTGAAAAAGACGTATAATGTAGCATAAAATATGATTCTGAACCGGATGAAATGTATAAACAATTATGTATAATTGTCATTTCTACATTTAGCCAGTTCATTTAAGTGATATTTATGTTGTTTTCTACAAGAGTAAATTAACTTTTTTCATTTAATATCATATTTCAGTGTTAAATCGCAGACAAATACTAATATTATTATAGCATAAAATATTACACACCCAGGCTAGTTTGGCTGAATCTCTCAAAATCATGTCTGGCTCATGTTTAAATGAATAGAAAAGCCGTTTTTTCCCGTTTCAGGGTGAATTATGAGCCGCGCGTGTTTCTGGAAGGTTTGCTGAGATTGTTTGAGAGTAGATTGAGGAAAGCCAAGCGCCACGTCTCGTGTCTCAGACTCTAATGTGGTTACGCTGACCTACATTTGTGTCTGTGGCTTTTCCTCCTCTCGCTGCTTTTCTGTCGCATACGAGTCCGAGACATCATTGTTGGCACTTCCTGACCCCTGACCCCCGACCTCTGACCTCGGACAGCGTTTAGGTCGGGGTGTTTTGTAAACAGGCCCAGTGTGGGAAGGTGCCACGGCGTTCCACATGAGCGGCCGTCTGAACGGCATTACGGACGCTCAATTAGAGCTCATTTACTCTGAACTGAGCAGATTAAATCTGCAGATCCATATCACACGCTCACTGTACTGGAGAGTTATAGCTGCTTCAGCACGTCTGGACAATAACACATTCATCGTGAGTGGATGACGGCCAAACCTCCGAAACGCACACAATATATTTCTTGTACACTCTCTGTGGTCTGTGCTGTTTTACAATCCACGTTTTCATGTCCGAGTAATGACTATATGTGCTTGACATGTTCAGATAAGACGCTGTGTGCTGCACTGTTGTCTGTCTGAAGCTCCGCGTGCGACACAGTTAGTGCTCCTCATGTGAAGCGCACGAGACTCTGCTTACAATGAAGACAAATCGAGTTCAGTGTTAAAATGTTCAAATGAACTCACAACACAATACTCAGATGTAAGGATTCCCAAACATTTTGTCAGTCAAACTCCTTTGAGCAAAAGTATTTTCTTTAAGTCCCCTTGAAATTTTAAGCTAATATTTCAGTAATTTAACATTCGCATGTTTACGGTTCTCTGATGACTATTTTCTGTTATTTTAGTATTTTTTGTGTACTGTTATAGATTTTATTAATATTTTGAATTAATGTTTATTTTTATATTTTTAGTTTTTATTATTTTTATTAATTTTCTTATGTGTTTTTATCATTTATTATTTGTTTTTAATATTTCTAAGTGTTTATAATATATAATATTATATCAATATTTTTAATATTTAATATTTATATATTATGGTTAATATTAATATTTAGATTGAATTTATTTTTTATTTTAGTTTTGATTTATTTCCAGTTTTATTAAGTTTTAGTTTTTCATGTAATATTTTTTATTATTTAATTAATTATTCATTTTTTTAACCTAAGTATTTATTTTTAATATTAATATTTTCAATATCAATTTCAATAATTTAGGTTAATATTAATATTTAGGTTTAATTTATTTTTATTTTTATTTTAGTTTTTATTTATTTCCAGTTAGTAATTTATTTTAGTTAGTTTCAAAGTTGTATTTAGTTTTAGTTTTTCATGTAATATTTATATTTTATTTTAATTCAGCTTTATTTCAATTAACAAAAATGTTTATAATAATTTTATTTAATGATAATAACTCCAGTGGTCACATGACATGCAGGTTAACAAAAAAAATATATATATTTAATCGTTTTTTAATAAGTGTTTTATGTTGATTTTGTTTTTGTTTAAAATTATTTATTTTAATTTTGCATTTTTATGTTTTAAATAATTATTTACTTTTCATCAACCTAAATATTTATTTTAAATATAAATATTTTTAATATTTAATATTAATATTTAGGTTTTTATATATTTCCAGTTAGTAATTTATTTGAGTTATTTGCAAAGATTTATTTAGTTTTAGTTTTTAATGTAATATTTATATTTTATTTTAATTCAGATTTATGTTTAATGATTTTATTTAATGATTACAGCCCTGATGGTCACATGACAGGCAGGTTAACAAATAAAATCTTTAATATTTTTTTAATAAGTGTTTTTACTTTTCATTACCTCACAAACCCCAGTTTGGTATAAGCCATTATTAATTTCATTTGTGGTGTTTTTCAGGGCTGAATGCGGAGCTGCATTACACTATAGCATCAGGTGACCCGCAGTCCCAGTTCACCATCACCAACACGGGCGTCTTACAGACCAAGAAAACCTTGGACCGCGAGACGCAGTCTTTCTACAACCTGGTCATCACTGTTAAAGACTTGGCTCCGCCTCCCATGACCCGCTTCACCAGCACCGCCCAGGTGTCAATCATTCTGCTGGACGTCAACGACTGCCCGCCCACCTTCACGTCGCAGACGACGGCGTACATTCAGGAGAACACGCCTGTGGATACGACGGTGTTTACGGCGCTGGCCACCGACGCCGACAGCGGGCCGAACAGCTATGTGGAATATTCCCTCAAAGGGCCGTTCGGAAACAAGTTCAGCATCGGGAACATCGACGGCGGCGTGATTCTGGTGGGCGAACTGGACCGTGAGGAGATGGCCAATTACTCTCTGACAATCGTGGCCACTGATAAAGGTGAACCGCCTCTTTCGTCCACCATGGAGGTCACTATGATGGTGCTGGACGTGAACGACAACACACCCAGCTTCTCCCAGAACATCTACGACATCGAGATCGAGGAGAACACGCTCACTGGAACCGACATCCTGCAGGTTTTCGCCAGCGACGCGGACGAGGGAACCAATGGGCAGATTCGGTTTTCCATCGCCGGCGGGAACCTGAACTCAGATTTCCGGATCGATTCGGTGACGGGAGTTATTTCGGTGGCGAAGCTCCTGGATCGGGAGACACGATCTTCGTATTCTCTGGTCGTTCAGGCTGCAGATCGCGGCAGCAGCCCGCGTGTGGATCGCGCCACCGTTAACATCGTGCTTTTGGATGTGAACGACTGCTCGCCTGTGTTTGAGCTCTCGCCGTACAGCGTCAGCGTACAGGAGAACTTAGGAAACCTGCCCAAGAACATCTTACAGGCAAGTTCATGGCATTTATGCAGCCTTTGAGCTAGGCATATTCAAAGATCTTCACTGCAACTTGCCAAAATAAGAGTTCAGAAAACTATCGGCAGATACCAGTGTTGAGCATGTTACTTTAAAAAAAGTAATTAGTTATAGTTACTAGTTACTTCTCATAAATAGTAACTGAGTTAGTAACGGAGTTACATCATTATAAAAGTAACTAATTACCAGGGAAAGTAACTATTGCGTTACTTTAAAAAAAATAAATAAATAAAATATGCCAAATAACTTGGATGCCCCTAATATTAAATATAAGTCTAAAAATAAATAATTTTTGATCCGACTCGTGATCTGCTCTTGCTCACGACATGAAATTTCTCTGTACTGTACTAAACGTGTTGGTAGCCATTAAAGAAAACGTAGTTTCATATTTAAGTTTAAATAGTCATATGTTATATTTTAAATTCATTTATTTGATTATGAAAAGTGAACAGCATGAGTAAGATGCATCATGAGATGCGCAATATATCGGGACTCATGGAGTGGGTCAGACATGATTTTGACCACTTCATTAAGTTTTATTTTATAGAAAGCCTCTCTTTAAAATGAATTTCGTTTTGTAAAAATTGTATCTTAATTTTAATCAATGTTTCATCAACCAATTGCCTGGATTTAATAAATAAGAAGCAAATATAGCAGACAGTATAATCACGACATGGAGGCGCCGGCGCGATCACTTGCGCGTGAACTGGAGCTTATAGGCTAAATGAACCGAAACTCAGCGACTGCTTGCCTCACAGACATGAGAAAAATATCTATAGAAAGCTTGAAATATCTACTTTAAAACTAAATAATTAAAAACAAAAAGAAATAGGCTACTCTGATTATTTAATCCGAATTCTTTCTCTAGGCGCATCCATTATGCGGAGATGATGAGAGTCAGCAATGTCAACTTTTCAAACATTTCTTTATTAATAAATAATTAAAAATGTCTCCTTGCTGTTTTTTTTCACATTCATAATCATTACTTTTGCCGGTTCTATATGGCAAGCTTTATGCGTGCGCTTTATGAGTGCTATATAGCCTATGTTACGTAAACACTCATTATTATGGTTTATTCTCTCCAGTATTTAAGAAATTAAATTAATTTAAATGTGATTAGTCAACTAATGGCTTAAAGGGTTAGTTCACCCAAAAATGAAAATTCTTTCATTAATTACTCACCCTCATGTCGTTCCACACCCGTAAGACCTTCGTTCATCTTCGTAACGCAAATTAAGATATTTTTGTTGAAATCCGATGGCTCAGTGAGGCCTGCATTCACAGCATTTCCTCTCTCAAGATCCATTAATGTACTAAAAACATATTTAAATCAGGTCATGTGAGTACAGTGGTTCAATATTAATATTGTAAAGCCACGAGAATATTTTTGGTGCACTAAAAAAAACAAAATAATGACTTATTTAGTGATGACCGATTTCAAAACGCTGCTTCATGAAGCTTCAGAGTATAATGAATCAGCGTGTCGAATCAGCGGTTCGGAGCGCCAAAGTCACGTGATTTCAGCAGTTTGGCAGTTTGACACGCGATCCGAATCATGATTCGACACGCTGATTCATAACACTCCGAATCTTCCTCACAGCTTTTCACAACAACACACCAAAATAAAAGTTCAGAAAACTTCACCACAACACGGATCTATATATTTATTGACTAATGTTAATACTCTCGAGACTAACAATATATTTTATTATAGTAGATGTAAGGATGAAACTATCATATTAAACATGAGGTCTATGTCAATAAATTTTGTGCATTTATTATTGTAATAATACAATTACAATACACCCCTGCCCCACAACACACATTCCTGTCCCACCCACTTTTTAAAACAAAGTTACACCACTGTATATATTTGCATATGTAAATAAACATTTGATGCATATTGCATGTATTTTAGCAGGATTTATTATATCGTTGTCAACGAATGGGACAATATCTTTAATATATTCAGGCTTTAATAATATTTCCCCATGAAATAGGCAAGAATAAACCTCATATTGACTTGAAAGTGACGAACTTGTGATTACGATTTCAAAAGTGGGAACAGCACTAGTTCGTCTCATTAGAGCAGGAGGGTTTGGTTCTCCATCATTTATGAATTTGGTTTAACATGCAGAAATGCAAGAGCAGATTTCCAACACAAAGCGCACTCTTATTTGGAAATGTGACTCGAAGTGTTTGACGTCGCTGGAATGATAAATGCAGGGCGTGGATTCGGCTCCGGCTCCCACTGTAGGGTGACAGAGTGTAACTGCAGAAAGTTATATGCCGCGGCTAAATGACATAATGAGGGTGGTCTCGAATGTCCGAGTCCAAACAAACCTCACCTGAGAGGGGAAATGAGCTGGAGTCAGGTGTGCCAGCGGTTCAGCCGCTCACGCAAACCAACACTAAACTCAGAGACGGAGACAGAACCTCAGAAGGCAGAATGAGAAAGTAAATCGACCAGTGGTCAGAATGCTTCTTTAAAACACAAAGAAATTGCTAAAGAAAAAAATATAATCTTTCATCAAAATTTAATAACTTTGATATGACTTTTGGATCCACATTCAGAGTTAGTTTGTTATGCTAAACTGTAACTGGTGATTTTTAATTGATCATTCTGGATTTATACAATATTTGCAATCATGATTTTGTACTTCATCTATTCAATTGTGTAATTGGTTGCATATAATATATGCATTTATATATTAAATAAAATGTATAATAAACAGTATTTTAATCTCGTTGAATGATTTGTTTTGAGATTTTATGTGTTTGTTCAAGTTTATTTGCTCAGGTTTTAAAAACTCTTGTGTCCGGCAGGTCGTTGCCCGTGACAATGATCTGGGCGCTAACGGTCAGATCAGCTACACCCTCACCAGCGGGAATGAAGCGGGATCGTTCAGCCTCACATCTGGCGGTCAGCTGAACCTGATCCGAACGCTGGACCGGGAAACTCAGGACAGATACACGCTGGTCATCACGGCTCATGATGCAGGTAAGAAAATATATATCCAGCGCTCAGGTCGCATTCAACATCGCTCTTCCATGTCTGGTCTAAAGGGAAAATTGTGACGGCAACAGGCATTTTGTCAGGTTTTGTTGGATCAGCGTGTTCCCCTGCTTTTGGTCGGCACTTGTTTTTGCCAATTGAACATGTTTAATCGGCATTTGTCGTGTTGTCGAGTTTCTGATGTACTGAAATCTGGTGATTTTTTTTTTTTTGCTGTTTTTTTCCTTTATTATGAGAGGACAGTAAGTTGGAGAGAGGGGCAGGGTGGGATTGGGAAAGGTCCACAAGCCGGGACTCGAACTCGGGACGCCTGAAGTGCAACTGCGCTATATGTCAGTGCTGCCCACTAGGCTATCGGCGCTTGACCTTAAAACACAATCGCCCTCATGTTTTGATGCAGGACAGCAATTGCGAGTAAATTTTCTGTCATCTTTGCAAGAATGAAGTATGAAGATTGTACAAAATAACATTTAGAACAATGAATAGCAGCCACGCTGCATGAAATGATGTTATTCCTTCCTAGTTTTGTCTTGTTTTCCAGTAAACATATCTAAACATTCTTAAATCAAGATACATTTATTGGAGAAGCAAAATGACTGAAGATATTAAGTCTTGGTTTCCTAAAAACTGATTAAAATGAAGTGAGTTTGAGTTTAAAACAAGAACAAATATCTGCCAATGGGGTTCAAAAAATAAACTTAATTCAAGGGGAAAGCAAGATTATTTTTCTGTCCTATTGACAGATATTTGTTCTTGTTTTATGCGCAAACTACCTTCATTTTAATCATTTTTTTAAGTAAACAAGACTTCATTTCTTAACTAATTTCCTTCTCCAGTAAATGTATCTTGATTTAAGAATGTTTAGATATTTGTACTGGAAAACAAGACACAAATACTGAGGAAGAACATACATTTTTGCCGTGCACAATAATGTCAGTATAACCATCGATATCTATTGATACAGTATGCATCACATGACTAAACACACAAACGAAAACACCTTATTTCGGCCGTGGTTTTAGATGAAATACAACTCCGAGAAGGACTAAAATAAGACTCTTCTTGACAGGTTTTACTCATGTAAAGTAACTTTAGTCGATCTGGAGCTGCTGTGAAGAATGTTAAACTGTGTGTGTGTGTGTGTTCTGGTTAACTCCAGTTCTCTGGTCTTTGGTTAACCCGTCTCGGCCGACTGGTGCCTCTCGTTCATTCCTGTGAGGTCACGTGACCTGCTGTAATGGCAGGGATTTGCTCTGGACATCGGCGAGAACTTTTGACAATAAATAGTGTCCGTATCTGCCAAGAGCCGGAAACAGCTCTCGAGCGCAGAGAGAAAGTCAAACTATGACTGATGTTTTGGCCCAGATACGATCTACAGACGTTTTTTACATTTTCTACACTGATTTTGGTAGTAAATCTGCTGAAGTTTGCACACTGGGTTTAAACGTGATCAGGCTCTTTTACACGATTACAGACTCATTTGTGAGACTCTTTCCCTGCTGGAAAACCAGCTTAAAACCCTTTAAACTGGTCGGAAAAAGGCTCAAATCCCCTCTGAAACCAGCCTGATTGCATTAGGAGAGCAGTGAAGCAGTTTAGGCTGGTTTCAAGAGCCGTTTTGCAATGATTGTTCAGATCTGAGACAGCAGCATGCATTGTAAAATATGAATTAAAAAACAATACGAATGTAAATATTGTTGGAGTACATTTTACAAGAAAATTGCAGTTCAGTCTTTATACTTCAAAATTTCATTCAGTGTGTTTCTTGCCATTTCTTTGTAGTTATTTGTGAAATTTATTAGTAGTTTCGGAGTGAATCGGTTTCAAAGTAAATCCCGCACCCATTTTTTTCACTGCATATCTTTATCACAAACAAAATGTGATTAATGCTGCAAATGTTTATTCGTGTTTGTCTCTGTTTGCGCTGCTTTCTGCCAAAAAGCTCAAAACTCTCCTCCAACACTCTGAAAGCAGAAACAAACTCCCTAAATGTGGTAGAAAGAGCCCATTGTGTCCTGATAGTGAAATATGGAGAGCGTCTGAAACGCTCCGACTGAGCTTTCCTGGACCATCTCAATGATTTTCCCATTCCTGGGTTTCCAGTGGATTTGTGATTCAGATCTCCTCAAGCTCCATTGACACGTTCACCAGACGGCCGGCAGAGGAAGACATTATTTCTGATATTTTGATATTCGTTATTTTTCATGATCGTTTTTCTATGGAAGCCCATTTCCGCCACATAAGAAGAAAAACGTGCTCTGGTAAATCATAATTATGACATAAAAAGTCGAAAGTATTACATACTAAGTCATAATTATGTGACAAAAAGGTGAAATTCTGACTTTAAAAGTCATAATCATGAGATAAAATTATGACACACTAAATCATAATTATGAGACATAGTCAAAATTATGAAGCAGTCAAAATTATGGCATACTAAATTGAAATTATGACTTCAGTCATAACTATGAGATAAAAAAATGAAAATGTCAATGTCAAAATTATGTCATCATTTAGACTTTTTAAGTCTTAATTACGACATAAAGAGTTGAAATTATGTCAACCAAAATTATGACTTTTTAATCTCATAATTTCAATTTAATATGCCATAATTTTGACTTTTTATGTCATAATTTTGACCATATAATCTCATAGTTCTGATTTAGTATGTCATAATTTAAACTTTTTGGTCATAATTTTGAATAGTTTTGACTTTTTACGTCATAATTATGTCATTTTAATGTCATAGTTCCGATTTAGTATGTCATAATTTCAACTTTTTGGTCATAATTTTGAATAATTTTGACTTTTTATGCCATAATTATGTCATTTTAATGTCATAGTTCCGATTTAGTATGTCATAATTTCAACTTTTTGGTCATAACTTCAAATAATTTTGACTTTTTATGTCATAATTTTGACTTTTTAATGTCATAGTTCCGATTTAGTATGTCATAATTTCAAGTTTTTGGTCATAATTTTGAATAATTTTGACTTTTTATGTCATTATTATGACTTTTTAACTCATAGTTCCAATTTAGTATGTCATAATTTCAATTTTTTTATCATAATTTTGAATAATTTTGACTTTTTACATCATAATTATGACTTTTTAATTCATAGTTCCGATTTAGTATGTCATAATTTAAATTTTCTGGTCATAATTTCAAATAATTTTGACTTTTTATGTCACAATTCTGACTTTCTGTCATAATTTCAACTTTTTATGTCATAATTATGTCTTTTTAATCTCAGTTCTGATTTAGTATGTCATTTAGTATGTCATAATTTCAAGTTTTTGGTCATAATTTTGAATAATTTTGACTTTTTATGTCATAATTTTGATTTTTTAATCTCAATTTCGATTTAGTATGCCATAATTTCATTTTTTTAATCTCATAATTTTGACTTTTTATGTCATAATCATGACTTTTGAAGTCATAATTTCGACTTTTTAAGTCATACTTGCTGTCATGGTCATGCCATGTTTAGTTTTACTTCCATTACAGGTCAAGTCAGGTTTAATAGTGCTTTAGATTGTTTCAAAGCAGATTCACAAAATAACAGATGCAAACTTCATCAAATCTGAGACAAATACAACTTCTGCTGTAAAAGACAATAGAGTCATTATTGAGTTGAAGTTTAGTGTCAGTGTGTTTCTGTAACACAGTTTATCGATCCTCAGCTGAACTCATATGGATCTCGCCACATTCCTTCAGCTTTACTGCATTATCCGGCTCTACGGTCTCGACCTTTAACCTCTCGCTTTTCTTTGTCCCTAGAAATCTCCACAATATCTTTCCATATGATCTCTCTCTCTCCCTCTCTCTCTCTGAAGGAAAGCTGGCAGCTCACTGGAGAGATCTTGGCAGGCCGGAGTCATTATTTGGAAATGTGTGTTTTTCTGCGGAGTGTGGCGGAGAGGCCAGCAGTAAAAAGGTGCTTTACGAGAGAGAGAGAGAGAGAGAGAGAGAGAGAGAATCGAGGGCTTATTCTGCGCGCCGAGGAAAGATGTTGGCAGAATTTATGAGGAAAAACATGGACTGCTTGGCAGATAACAGAGAGAGAGAGAAAGAGAGAGAGAGAGAGAGTCCACCCAGAGGAAAGAAAAAAGTCACATGAGATCTCTTTAATATCTCAGTTGTTTCTCTGAGATGAGAGTGACGAGATCTCATGTGAATCTGCTCTGGATATTTCAACAGTGTCTCGTGTGCTCTGTCTCTCACTCATTTGTAATAATAAAAGAAAGTTAGTTCATTTTAGATTAAAAGCGCTCAGTAAACTGAGATTAACACCAATCTGTGATCTAAACACCGGATGATACGATCTTTACACTGCAAAAATGCACTTCCTCTGACTTTTTGTTTTCTAGTACAAATATCTAAACAATCAAGATACATTTACTGGAGAAGTAAGAGGACTTAAGATATTTATATCTGCAGCCATTTTGCTTCTCCAGTAAATGTATCTTGATTTAAGAATGTTTGGATGTTTGTACTGGAAAACAAGGCAGAAACACTGAGGAAGAACATCATTTATTGCAGTGAATACACCACTGATTCTGTCCAAACCACCAATTTACAACTACAAACATACTCACACACACACACACACACACACACACACACTCACACACACACACACACACACACACACACTCACACATCACATGTGAACATTCCAGAAATAAAAGCCCAAAGCAAGCGGGACGAGGGGAACAGCAGAGCGACTCCAGCACATTGTTTTGGGTGTTTTTCTGAGACTGGAGGTCTACAGCAGTTCATCTGAGGTGATCTTAGTTTGGCTCGGATTCACCGCGGTAAAATCTCAACTCGGACAGATTTACTAATTTAACGGCACACCGCAGAAAATTCATCTTTGTCTTGTTTTCCAGCACAAATGTTCTTAAAACAACCTAAATGTACCTGATAAACTAAATGAAGGCTTCTTTTTTGTCTTGTTTTCAAATAACACTTACATTCACGACACATTCTCTTACATCTGTGTTATATTGGGTTATTATAGTTAACTAAAACCAGAATAGTTTTGTTTTTTGAAATAAAATAAATGTTAACTGAAAAAAAAATCTAATAATTTTCATTTAGTTTAACCTGGTGCACTAAAATAACTGAAAGAATTAATAAAAAAAAAAAAAAAAAAAAAAAAAAACTATATGGAATTAAAAATAATACAATAATAATATTTAAACAAAATAATACAAATGACAAAAAACAACAAACTTTTGACAAAAACTATTAATAAAATCTCTAAATTAAAATATCACTGGTGGTACTTCTTGAGTAAAAGCATTTTTATTTTATTTATATATTTTTTTATTTTTAAGTGTACCTGAACTGTTATGATATACACTGTAAAAATTGTTATTTCAACTTAAAAAGTTATTAAAAACGTCCATTTAAATTTAAGTTTATTTATTTTGGTTATACAAACTTTAAGGGAACATTCCATTTCATCATTCTTCAAACATTATGTGAACGTTACTTTAGAATGTTCTCTAAACGTTCTGAAACAAATAGTAACATTTCAAAAACGAACATCCAACATTTCAGAAAAGAAAACATTACATGAACAATGTATAAAGAATGTTTTTGTGCTAACGTTTTGAGAACGTTATTAAAGACCTGATAACATTCTATTAACATTACTAGAAAAACGTTTGCTCATAACTTTGAGAGAACCTTGACAGAACGTTCCCTGTTATCTGGGATCTTGTATATTTAAGTTCTGAAGTTAAATCCAGGAAAGTTATCCTGAGTCTGAAGTTATTTAAGTTATGATAGCTAACTGCAACAATAATTTTTTACCGAGACATCTCTGCTAAATGAAAAATAAGAGACACAAATGAACTTTTTGTGACGGTTTGACGGACAGACGGATGGGTTTGAGTTCTGGAAGCGTTTAAAACCGGATTCAGTGCCAGAAAGAGACAGAAAAGCCCAAAGTCTTTAAATGGACCGAGTCATTAACATTCTTTATCTTCTGAGCGCTGAGAAGTTACAGGGCAAACAGAGCAGCGCTATAGTGTGTGTGTGTGTGTGTGTGTTCGTTCTATAGGCTCATTCTAAGGGATTTGTGGCTCTTTAATAAATGTGACCAAACAGTGTGTGTGAATGATGTTGAACACTCTTTTATTTCCCAAAGCTTCCCTTCCTCCGGCTCTCGTTCTCACGTTCAGCCTCTCCTCGGACCGCATAAAAACCCTCGGCGGTCATATCTTTCATTTAAACCTGAAGAGCCATGAATGCGTCAGGCTTTTTGTGGTCCAACACACAATGTACCGCAGCCTCAAAACATATCTGGAACCTTCAATTACATTTAAAACAATCTCATGATATTCCCAGAAATAACTTGTTTTCCGAGGTATTTTTGCAATGACTTTTTATCAGCTGGTGTTTTTTAGCTCTAGTGTTTAGTGTTTAATGAACTATACTGTAATTTTGAGGTAAAATATGACATGTTCTTGACGGTTTTTTATATATATATATATATATAGCAGCGCTGCTGTTCTGGTATAACTGAGAGTGTTTTTAAGTGTTTATTATTCTGAGACGACCATCAAAAAATGGAAAAGGGGAAAGTTACATCTGGCCGCACCTCATATGAGGAAGTGGAAATGGTTTAAAATTTAACTGGATCCATTTTTCATTTGGTACTTTTCCTTTTCAAACATGCAGATCTGTATTAATTAAGTGTTGAGATGGATGGCTTTAATGCAGTTTACAGATGTGTGGAATCAAAATCGCTTTGAGATGGTGACTGTGGAAACTAGTAAGCCAGTGACTTGGTTAACTAAAACTGCTTACAGACACCAAAACATCTGTTAATCCAGAGTGTTACAGATTACCGTCATACACTGTGTGTGCGTGTGTGTTAGCAGATGTGCAATAGAAGTAAGCGTGATTGACTGACGGATTATAAACACTGTGAAGTGTCTGGCTCATCTGTAGAGCGGACGCAGCGCCGCAGGAGAAGGAAGCGTCGGTCAGGTTTGGGATGCAGCCGGAGAGTGTTTGTCCTTCCTGAAGCCTCTCCAAACACACACTTAATAAAACACTGAGCATTGCAGTAACAGGGCAACAGATCTTCACTCGCACAAACATCTCATTTGCCAGTGTTCACTGGAGTTTTATTGACTGCGTCTCTCTTTCTGTGGGTGAAGGAGAGTAAATAACTGCCCCATGAATTTACCCTCCCATTCATTCATCCTCCAGAGCCTGTGAGCTTTCTAGTGCTTACAGGAAACATTTGAAAACGCTTCAAATTGTTTTATAACATTATCTGTCCACACTAGTGTTTTTCACTGGCAGCATCATTTTATTAGCAAAATATCTCAGCACTTATTCCAGGTCGATCGCTGCTCCGTGTTTGGTCTAGAACACAATCGCTGTTATTTGCAGGAATGTAATATGAAGTTTGTACAAAGTAACATTTATTTTTAGCAACACTGTGAAAGTGATCAGCAGGCATAATAATGTTGGTTTAACTATAGATATCTATCGAAACAATATGTGTCACATGACTAAACATTCATCATCATTATCAAATACTTCTGTTTTCACAGTCAACGCTACAATCTGAAAACAGCCTTTTCAAGTAATGTAGACTTGGCCTTAATGAGGAAAATGCTGAATGTTGTTTTTATTATTATTATTTTGTATTAATGTTTTAATGTGCATTATTTTGCAATTTGTTTATATTTTTCAAAATTATCTGGATTAATGTAGATGTTGGCTTCATGTTAAAATGTGGATAATTTAATTGTATATATACATTCATTTATATATACAGTACAGCTCAAAAGTTTGGCATCGGTAAGATTTTTAATGCTTTTGAAAGAAGATTTATCTGATCACCAAGACTTAATTTATTTAATTAAAAATACAGTAAAAACAGTAATATTGTGAAAAATTATTACAATTTAAAATAAATGTTTTCTATTTGAATATATTTTACAAAGTAATTTATTCCTGTGATGCAAAGCTGAATTTTCAGCATCATTACTCCAGTCTTCAGTGTCACATGATCCTTCAGAAATCATTCTAATATGCTGATCTGCTGCTCAAGAAACATTTAATGTGTACAATTGTACAAAATATTTGTGTACAATATTTTTTTTCAGGATTATTTGATGAATAGAAAGTTCAAAAGAACAGTGTTTATCTGAAATCTAATCTTTTGTAACATTATAAATGTCTTTACTGCCACTTTTGATTGATTTAATGCATCCTTGCTGAATAAAAGTATTCTTTTCTTTAATTTCTTTTCAAAAAATAAAAATAAAAATTCTTACTGACCCCAAACTTTTGAACGGTAGTGTATAATGTTACAAAAGCTTTGTATTTCAGATAAATGCTGTTCTTTTGAACTTTCTATTCATCAAGGAATCCTGAAAAAAAAAGTACACAACTGTTTTCAACATTGAAAATAATCATAAATGTTTCTTGAGCAGCAGATCAGCATATTAGAATGATTTCTGAAGGATCATGTGACACTGAAGACTGGAGTAACGATGCTGAAAATTCAGCTTTGCATCACAGGAATAAATTACTTTGTAAAATATATTCAAATAGAAAACAGTTATTTTAAATTGTAATAATTTTTCACAATATTACTGTTTTTACTGTATTTTTAATTAAATAAATTAAGCCTTGGTGATCAGATAAATCTTCTTTCAAAAGCATTAAAAAACTTACCGATGCCAAACTTTTGGGCTGTACTGTATATATATTTTTAGGGCTGTCAACGTTAACGCAATAAAGCATGCAATAAAGTCCTTCATACATTAAAATAATTTAACACAAATAAATTACTAAAGCATAATTTAAGTCACGCAGTTAGATGACAGAACAGTGACTCGTGGCCAGTTTTCAGTGAATTATTCATTCCAGAGTGTGTTTCGCTTTAAAACACGAGCTCTGTCAAATTCTGTGATTGTTTGTAAAGCGTGCGAGACCTCAAGCATCGCTCTGTGTGAAATACAGACTGAACAGAACGTCAAACAGTAATAGGAAGTTCGGATCATTTTACTGACTCGGATCTTTGAATCTCATTCATCAGAATGAACAAATCTTTTTTTTCAAGTCATTTTGTTAATTTCAGCAGAATATAATTAAAATGTTACATGATAATAGCCAAATTCCCCAACACATTAACTTACGTGACATTGATCACATTTAGAATAAGAAAAAAACTGCAATGAAAGGCCAAATTATGAGAAAACAGAAACTCATCATGTAACTGTAAGAGTTAAATAAACTGACTATGCGCTTGTTTGTAAGGAAGTTTGGGAATTATTAACTAATTTCTGTATCTGATACAGCTGTCACATCATGTGACAAAAGAGCGAACGACTCAGGAGTCAGGAGGTGAACTAATCATTTCTGTTTTCTGTACAGAACCTATAGGATGTTGTGTATGTGCGGATAACACAAAACGAACGAATCACTCTCTGAGACAACTCCTTGCTCCAGAGTCATATTAAAGATTTGTTCAAAATGAACAAATCGTTCATGTTTGACCCAATCACTAAGCAAACCAGCGTCTTGCTAGTAAAGTTTTGACGGATGCACTGTAAACACACTGTACACCGAATTCTGAAAAAAAAAAAAAAATTGTGTGTGCTTGGTGTGCATAAATTTATGAATTATATGGACTCCTTATATCATTTGGTTATTAGGTGTCCTTTTGGAGTCTCCTAGTGTCCCTTTTTGGCAAGACAAAAGCTTGAAGAAAGTTTTATGAGAATCGCCCTTCAATCTGAGAGCATTTTGCTAAATATAAGATAAATGATGTATACTTAATTTTATGATAAGTATGCAATTAATCGCAATTAAAAATTTTAAATCTATTGATGATCTATATATATATTTGTTATATTCGCTTATTTATATTTATCAAATTTTAATGTTTGTAGATGTGCTGTAGAAATAAATTTGTGGTCATTATAATTAACTTCATATAAAGTCAAAGTTGTGCACTGATATGATCCACACACACACACACACACACACACACACACACACACACACACATAAGCAGCAGGTCAGTATTAAAGTGGCTCATAAGCGGCTTACATTGCTCCATATGTTTGTGCGAGACAGAGTTTGTCTTGAGCTTAGAGCCGAATTAACATGCAGCACACGCTTGAATGACTTACAGAGCGGGAAATCAGGACAGATGGAGCACATTTACCGCAGTCAGACGCTTCGTTTACTTCTTATCCAGCTAAGGAGTCTGAAACGAGTCTCCAGGGCTGATCTTTGAGTGACACGAGCACTGAACACCCATGATTTCATGATTACAGCCACTGAACCTGCTAATGCCAAATCATAACGGCCTAAAGGAGTCAGTTCACTGTGAAGTACTCATCTGATTCATTTGAACTTGAACAAACTTGTTCTCTGCTGTCGCCAACTCGTCATCTTTTGAGTGCATGTATGAATCATTGATATACTATTATAGTTTTTGATGATATTTTGAATTTGAAGTTTTCATTATATTTTTAGTTAACGTTTTAGTAAGTTTGTCATTTTTATTAGTTTGTTTTTAAATATGTCTCTATAGGTTTTAAGTTTTTTCCGTTTTAGTTATTTTAGTACTCCAACGTAAACTAAACAAAATTAAGAATTTTCATGAAAATAGTTTTAGTTTTGGTTTTAGTTAACAATAAAAGCTCTTGAATGTTTTCCTAAAGTGAATCTTTGCATGTTTGGTTGGATTGTGGGAGTGAACAAACATCACAGAGAGATTCAGTGTGAATCATTCATCTGTTTTATCATCATAGACAGCTTCATGAATACAGCATTGTGCTTTGAAACACACACACACACACACACACTCCTTCGGTTTATAATCTAATCTGAAGTCAGACGAGGACGGCGCTAGCAACAAGTGAAACTGACCTGATGTGACTCGTCTGTGCCTTATTATGTGACTTTGTCTTGGTCATTTTTCACCTCAAAATCACTATATGATAAACTATATTTTGCATAAAGAAAATGAAGTCTGCTTTTCGATTTTTACATTGTGAGATTATTTCCATTTACCCTGCAGAAATTCTCATTACAGAACTACAAGAAAAACTAAACTAAGATTTAAATTGTAAATATGATGAAAGTTTGTTGTACCGACTTCACATTATACTGAATGACATTAAAACTGTATTACAGTAATATTTTTACTGTCATTTGGAGAAAAGAGAATAATTATTGAAAATGAGAATATCTCATAATTTATTTCGATGTTATGGTGAAGCCGCACATGTTCAGATCACATGATTCATTCATTTTCTGTGTCTTTCATGTGTTTAATTGGATTCATCAGTTTTCCTGTAACCGCAGTAAATCTGACACAAAGAAATCAATAGAAACAGAGAAACTGATCTGAGCCAGATACACAGACACAAACACATCTGCTCATGACTCAACGACAGCAGATCACCACTGACACGCTGCTGATCACGTCTACTGCTAATAATTCAATGTGTGTGTGTGTGTTTGAGAGCTGAAGGTCAGATTTTCCTTTCAGCCGTGAGTGTTTTGTCTTGTTTTCTCGTTGTTACTGAACAAACAGCAGTTTCAGCAGCAGTGATGTCACACACATATTCTGCATTTATTAAGATGACTATTAATATGTGCACATTTTAGTTTTTTTCGTAGTGGGTTCACAATAGTTCATTGGGTCTGTGGTTCATGTGCAGGTCTCCTCCAAACACCCACCCAATGTCATGCTCGTAAACAGGTAATGATGTCACTTCCTGTAGTCGAAGTGGAAGCGCCTGGATCCCGTCCAGCAGAATCCTGGAGAACAGGAGCAGACCCTGAAACAATGATGAGGAAATGCTGATTTCAGTCTGATGTTCTTTATAATTTCATAGTTTATCGCTTTATAGTTTCTGTGCTGCAGGGTTGTTATTATTGTTAACTAAGACTAGAGCTAATAAAACATTTCTGTTCATTTAAAATAAAATATAAATATTAGTTAAAAACTTACATACAAAAATTAGAAATCTTGCCTTAATGTTGCAATAAACTGAAATAAGTTTAAGTTGAAGCACTAAAATTATTAAATGGAAATAAATAAACCTGAAACTGAAATAAGAAATCAATTAAAAAACTAATAAAATTATAAAAGCACATAATGAAATTACTAAAAATTAAACTAAAATTAAAATGAAAACTAAAAATATCAAAATAAAAGCTCATTCAAAATATTAATGAAACTATAATCAAACTAAATCAGCAGTGCTCTGCAGTTCTCACTGTAAAACTTTCCCTCAAAAATCCTGTGAAAAACTTCTAGAACCATAAGATATGAAATACTACCTTATTTAGGTTTTAATAAATAGTTCGAGGCATGATCCAGCTAACAGGGAACGTTCTCAGAATGTTCTGGCAATGTTATCTTTAATAATGTTCTCGAAACATTAGTACAATAACATTATTTTTCATGGAACAGTTTTATGAAACATTTTAGTTGGACATTTTTAAAACATTGTTTCAGAATGTTCAGAGAAAATTCAAATGTAACATTCTGATAATGTTTGCAAAATGTTACAATTGAACATTCCATTAATGTTTTAACCAAGAAAAAACATTTTTGAAACATTCATTTTCGTTCTGTAAACATTCACAAATAATGTTTTCATAACTTAATCTGATCAGTTTATGTAGAGAAAAGGAGTCTATCTCTTAAACGGTTCGTAATGTGCATTTCCGAGTTAAACTGTATTAAATGTGTACAAGCTGCACTACTTTCAGACGACACTGTGAGAAAGACAGAAAAATAGCTGAAAAGGTTTTCTCTTAAGTTTACAGACATTTCCTTGAACACTAAAACACAATGCAATGCATAATTCAAAATACAGGTAAAACACCTGTGAAAATCAATTTGGAAAACTTCTTTATATTAATATGGTACATTAGGTGTAGTTAATACTGAAAATATCTCGCTTTGCTGTATTTATTCGTGACACAGGTGTAAACGGCTTGGCAAAACAAATAATTGTCATGCAGTTGGATGTGTTAAACCTGAGACAGATGAGGACAGATTGTGTTGTGCTGGAACACAGATATGATGAGCAGATCTGAACTGATCACATTAAGTGGATCAGACATCTGATAATCCACCTGAGTGATGAATAATGACACCTGTCACGTTCACACACACCTGTGTGTGTCTGAGTCAGCGGCTGATTCTTCAAAACACACTTAATCAATATGAGTAATCAATAAACCCATATCATGTGTCATGTACACGTGTCAGACGGCGTCTTTGACTGATGCTTCTTATATTTTTATTATTTAAGACTGTTTTTTAAGTTCAAAAGCAAAGTGGCTTCTTTATTCTTTACTTTGCAGTTTTATGCTTTTCCATTTGTAATGTTTGTCAAGGTTTCTTGCACCAAAAATAGTCATTGTTTAATTGCACCACCATTCATTATTATTCATAATTTTAATACAGTGTGCAAAGTTTTTGCATTCACAGCATAAATATCAAACTAATTAGTGAATGTGTGTGTGTGTGTGTGTGTGTGTGTGCGTGTGTGTGTGTGTGTGTGTGTGTGTGTGTGTGTGTGTGTGTGTATGTGAGCTAAACCTGACAAAACCCAACAAAAATATATTCTAAGAACGCTTTTCTAATGTTCCCATTACGTTATTTCTGAATGTTCTTTGATCGTTCAAAATGTCCAGTTTTTTAAATGTTTTAAACCCTTTTTTTTTTTTTTTTGGTTATATGAACATTAAGGGAACATTCCATTTTATCATTCTTCAAATATTATGTGAACGTTACTTTTTAACGTTCTCTGAATGTTCTGAAACAAGTAGTAACATTTAAAAAACGTTAGACGAACATCCAACTAAAACATTTCAAAATAAAATGTTCCATGAACGATGTATAAATAATGTTTTTGTATGTTTTGTTCATAACTTTCATTACAGAAACATTAGCCAAAAGTTCTGAGAACATTCTCTGTTAGCGGAAAACCTCCTTTTGGGGACAAAAAAAAAAAAACTATAAAAATAAAGTGAATTAAGTTTTTTTAAAACTTTAAAAATGCATAAAGTTTTCAGATAGATTTATAACTATCCATATATAAAAACAATATAAGTCAATGGGATATCCCAATATATATAGCTAAGTGTGTGTGTGTGTGTGTGTGTGTGTGTGTGTGTGTGTGTGTGTGTGTGTGTGTGTGTGTGTGTGTGTGTGTATGTGAGCTAAACCTGACAAAACCCAACAAAAATATATTCTAAGAACGCTTTTCTAATGTTCCCATTACGTTATTTCTGAATGTTCTTTGATCGTTCAAAATGTCCAGTTTTTTAAATGTTTTAAAAACATTTTTTTTTTTTTTTGGTTATATGAACATTAAGGGAACATTCCATTTTATCATTCTTCAAATATTATGTGAACGTTACTTTTTAACGTTCTCTGAATGTTCTGAAACAAGTAGTAACATTTAAAAAACGTTAGACGAACATCCAACTAAAACATTTCAAAATAAAATGTTCCATGAACGATGTATGAATAATGTTTTTGTATGTTTTGTTCATAACTTTCATTACAGAAACATTAGCCAAAAGTTCTGAGAACATTCTCTGTTAGCGGAAAACCTCCTTTTGGGGACAAAAAAAAAAAAAAAAAACTATAAAAATAAAGTGAATTAGGTTTTTTTAAAACTTTAAAAATGCATAAAGTTTTCAGATAGATTTATAACTATCCATATATAAAAACAATATAAGTCAATGGGATATCCCAATATATATATATAGCTAAGTGTGTGTGTGTGTGTGTGAATAGGATTGTATTGTTCATAAACTGTGTGAGACAGCAGACGTTCTCTCAGCATCTTCATCAGACACGGGTCACAGTGTTTCAAGTCTGAACGTCTCTCTGAATGAGAAACACACACACACACACACACACGTTTCTTTGTGCTCATCAGATAAATGCTAATCTGACACCATGCTAATCTCTTTGTCTTCGCAGTGAGGATGAGGCGATTAAAGCGTGTGCTAGCAGCTTATTAGCATGTGTTATTAGTTACACTAATCTGCTGGAGCAGCAGAGGCCTTCAGGAACAACACGCTCTGAAAAAAAGGCCTCAGATTGGTTGCAGACGAGGGGAAAATGTTCAGCCGCAATCGGCCATTTTTCTTCTCTCTCTGCCTTTTGTTTTTACGAGCAGGCTTTTCTGTGTGTCGTTGCCGCACTGTACGCGCATGATGTTATCAGAGGCTGAATTTATGCATGGAGCAAATGCATTTTAATCACAGTGAGAGGGGGCAGATGTTTGAATCACTTCACCTCTCAGTGCTTCTCGTCATCTGCTCTTCATTTAGCACGATCCCCTCAGACCCATCGGGCCGCTTCTCGTCACCGGCCCGCAGGCGCACAGTCTTGATTTTCGCTGAAAGTAGCAGTCTTTCTGCCGTGTGCCTCACTGTTTTAAACAGCAGGATTGCATCTGTAAACCGTGCCGCCCCCTGCAATGATCCAGATATATTTAAACATTCCAGAGAGTTTGGCCATGCGGTGAGTCAGAGATTAGCGCTGTAGAGGAGAGCAGACAGATGGCACCCACTACAGCTCGGGATTTGAACAGAGATGTTTTGGATTGAGAAATTAATCTGTGCTGCTAGAATATCAAACCATCTGTGTTTAACGAGTTAAGCAACTGGTCACACCTGCCAAAAGCCAGAGATTCAGATCTGCTCTTAAGCATTTCTTAACAGTCATGAAGCTGCATTTTAATTTATACAAAACAGTTAATTCCTTTCTTAATTTATTTAAATCTTTCCTTGGCATGATATGTTGCAGCTTATAAAAAAAGTTACCAGCCAACTGGTGTGTAATGCTGTTTTATTTACTTTTTTCACAGTTGGCACTTGATGAGTTTTAATTTTGGACTCTGGAATTAAGTTATAGAAGATTATGTGCAACACTGACATATATATTTAGGGGTTCAAACACGTAGCTCTGATACCCAATCTCCCCTAAAATCTACATATGTTGTAGAGACTTGAAACTTTGAGGGCTACAACCATCTACAACGTCACCAAGGCTCGCACCGATCGGCCTGACGGGGGCGCTACAGTGGTGAAAAGTACAAAATCGCTCATGACTCATAAACCGTTTTCGGGTATTTTGGATTTTTTTGGAAAAACATACTTTTGCGAACTAGTCCTAGGTTTTTGGCCCGATCAGAACCAAACCAGTGCAGTGAGATTCTCCAGAGTCTGATTGTGAATAATTTTTTTAAAAAAGTTGAAATTTCGATTCACGGTCCCTAGAGGACGCCAAAACGTTTGAAGCAGGTGGAGCCACTTTTACTAAATTGGCTATAACTCGTGAACGGAATGAGATATTTTCACCAAACTTGGTACACCTATGTAAGAGGTAATTTCATGGTCTTGTGAAAAAGGACATGGTGACTGGCCACTTGGTGGCGCTATAACATGAAAAAAACTTTGATGTATCTCAAAAAAACATAGCCACCATTGGCCAATGAAGTTTGAGCAGCTATCAGGCAAGGTTAACGGCCGATCAAAACAAAACTCGCTGGACCAGTTTGACTCACGGCCCTACAGGCCTGTGAGAATTAAAAAGAAATCGGCCACAGGGGGCGCCTTCATGTTTTTCACGTGCATAAAGGATCGTGTATCACACGATTTTTCACACATGCCCACGAAATTCCTCATTCTGAGCAACTTTGACCCTAGGTGCGCCGCTGTCCATCGAATCGTTCGTTAAATATTGGAGATTATTTCAAAAACCTACTTTGGCGAACTAGTCCTAGGTTTCTGGCTCAACCTCGATAACTGTTAAAAAGCTTTAAAAACTATATATTTCCTATGGCAAATTGCCTGTATTTGCTGTAAATTGTCTTTTCCATCTATGATCGAGATGGTTACAGGCTTGCTAATTAAAACATAATGCCTTTTTACGCATGTGCTTAAAGGCCTTGAAGCATTTGAACTCTGATCATTTCTGCTTTCAGCTATATTGATAAACTTGTTTTTCTCTTTGTGTTTGTAGGATCACCATCTCTAAGCGGTTCTGGTACTGTGATGGTGCTGGTCGGTGATGTGAATGATAATATTCCATCATTCAGCTCAATGTCTTTCCACACGACTATTCCTGAAGATGCGCCCACTGGAACGGACGTCCTGTTGCTCAACAGCTCAGATTCTGACGTCGGACTGAATGGAGTGATCAGGTACCACACACTATGGACTGGAAACAAAACCTACAATATTACTTTTTTACAAACTTTAAATGTTTAGTCTCTAGGGGTGTAACAGTACACAAACATGATGGTTCGGTACAGCATGGGAGAGAAAACTGAACATCAAATTGCTTCTTTTTTTCTTTTTATTAAACAGGCTTAGCTAATTCTGTAAACTATATACAGGGAGCACTTTCTAACACATTACTTTAATATTAAAGGTTACAATTAACAACAGAGCCCAAACTATTAAATTCAGTTGATATTTATTTTTAGATAAAATAATCAACACTTAAATAAATAAACATGTAAATTGCATGTTTTGCATTAACTTCTAAATCTAATTACAAAATTATTCATTTTTGAAATATGATCCTTTACACAGTTACTGTCATAACTTGTTTTCATGACAAATTTATTTAAACATTATTAAATAATTAAGACATTACTAACAGGTAAAGTAAATATAATGAATATATAAGCTAATAGAGTGCATATATTTAGTGAAATGCTCCCTTCTAGAGTTCATTTCTATAGTGAACTAACATGCTGTGGACACTAAATGACTTGCCTGAGGTTAATGTAATGCTACATGAGATTATTGATGTCTTTCCGTGGTTGAAACACTGATTGAGAGATTATCTATGCATAGATCTGCTGTTCGTGTTTTTCTTCTGTGCTTTTTCTTGCTGTGGTGGTTAGCAAACAGCATTGCATTACTGCGCACACCCCCTTCTGGATTGGAGTATGGATCGCCTGTGACTGACTGTATTCGTCATCTGATTGTATGCACCAAACCGTGACGGTTTGGGACGAGTACATGTTCCGTTACACCCCTATTAGTCTCTTTTTGGTGATTGGATGATTTAAAAAAAAAAAATTGTCCCCAAATGTTTAGCCACGTCACACACACATATTCCCATACAACACTACCAATCGGTCATGTATCTCTAAAGTGCCCCTGCATGAGCTCATGTTGGGGCAACGTGTTCCACTTTCCCAAAAATGTGCTAATGAGGATGATAATGAAGTATGACAGATAGATCAGACTCCAGTGGGGGGAAACGGGACAGTAAGGGGCTTCAGTTCTTAATACTTCACAGAACCAGCTTGCTCCATCAGTGCAACATCATACTTCATAACATCATACCGATCATGTGTTCCTCATGAACTTGCGTGATGGCGGACCATGCGTGACTGTGGATGAAGTTGTTGTCTTCTCGCTAGGGTTGTTTTTCACACTTTGTTCTGTAATTTGTGGAATTCCCGTCTCACTGACACAAGTGCACAGTAAAGTTGCCATGTGTGCATGTTACTGTCAGAACGAGTTTGTGTCACAGGCCCCGAAAATGAACCTCACTGAAACTCAAAACAGCATGGGGACGGCTCAAATGTGGTGTTTCTGATCAGTGCGGGTTCACCAATGCTTAGCTGAGAGAACATGCTGTGGGAGTTATGAAAGAAACAAAAAGATGAATAAAGAATTAATCTTCCCGCCACCTATAGAATAACATACTTGGAAAATAAAGTTCTGAAGTCCTGCTTATAAGAAATTTGCCCTGGGGCAGGTGCTAACACAGTACGGATAGAAACATGTTAAATAAAATGTATCCTTTTTGTAGCTCAAATGTTAGAGCGTAGCATTAGAAAACCCAAGGTCATGGGTTTGATTCTCAGGGAAAGCAAGCACTGATAAAACATGCATATTGAATGCAATGTAAATCACTTTGGATAAAAGCGTCTGCCAAATGCATAAATATCTGAAAAGCAAATGCAATCAAATCTCTTGATATTTGGATAGTTGGCAAATAACATTGTTTGGTCTCCATGCATATATTGAATCTGTTGTGTTTGTGATTTACAGTTACAGTCTCAGTGGTGGGGATGGGCAGTTCTCCATTAACCCGTCCACAGGCCTGATCATCACCAGCTCCCTGCTGGATCGAGAGACACGGGCGAGTTACCAGCTGCTGGTGGTGGCATCGGATGGTGGACAGCCCACACCACTATCCAGCTCTGCCACAGTATCCGTGGTGGTGGCCGACATTAACGATAACCCTCCACGGTTTCACCATCATCCATATGTCACGCACATACCTGCTTCTACTTCAACAGGTGTGTCCTCTGTGGCAGGAGTTCATGGTTTCAATGAATATTGTCTGTCTGATCAGCATCTAACCACTTCTGTTCTATTGTTGGCAGGCTCACTGGTCTTTGCGGTCACAGTAACAGATGAAGATTTTGGCTCAAATGCTCAACTTCACTATTCCCTCACCGGACGCAATTCAGAAAAGTTCAAGATAGACCCGATCAGAGGTGCCATCACTGCCAATGAAAAACTCACAGGGAGTTCAGAGGTCACCTTTACTGTCCATGTAAAAGATGGAGGAAGCAACCCCAAAACCGACAGCACGACAGTTACGGTTCGCTTTGTTACTGGAGGAGACTTTCCCCATATTAGACTCAAGGAGAAAGCCTTCACCTTCCCAGAAAACCAACCCACAAACACTGTTGTGACTAAGGTGACCGGCTCATCACCCAGGGCAGGTCCTCTGTCATACTATATTGCAAGCGGAAACCTGGACAATGCATTCCACATAGATCAACTTTCAGGAGAGCTGTCTATCAAAAATCCTCTGGACTATGAGAATATTGAGAAGTACGTCTTGTGGATAGAGGCCCGAGACCAAGGCTTTCCTCCTTATTCGGCCTATGAGAAAGTAGAGATTGCAGTGCTGGATGTTAATGACAACCATCCTGTTTTCAAGCAAGAACCGTTCCATGCTGATATTTTAGAAAACCTCTCACCTCAACGTGTGCTTATAGTCTCTGCATTCGACCAGGACAGTGGACCAAATGGGCAACTTGACTTTGCCATCATTGATGGCAACAAAGAAAACAGCTTCAGCATCAACCGGGCAACTGGTGAAATCCGCACAACACGACCACTGGATCGAGAGAAGGTCGCTCAGTATTCTTTGAGGGTGAAGGCGACGGATAGAGGCAGCCCTCCGAAAAGCACAGCAGTCAAAGTCTTGATCAGTGTGCTGGACGTTAATGATAATGCTCCCAGATTCTCCAAAATCTTCAGTGCAACTGTACCTGAAAATGCACCAGTGGGCTTCACTGTGACCCGAGTAACCACCACCGATGAGGACGCAGGAGCTAACGCTATAAGCCGATACTCCATCAGCGACACAAGTATTCCATTCATCATCCACCCCAGCACAGGAGACATCACCATCAGCAGACCTCTGAACAGAGAGGACACAGACCACTACATTGCTAAAGTCTCAGCACATGATTCTGGATGGGCTGTTAGCACAGATGTCACAATATTTGTGACAGATGTGAATGATAATGCTCCAAGATTTAGTAAGCCCTCATATTACCTAGACTATCCTGAGCTGACAGAGGTTGGATCCATTGTGACTCAAGTCTCTGCCACAGATCCTGATGAGGGATTCAACGGTAAAATATTTTACTTTATCAGATCTCAAACAGAGTACTTCCGAATCAACTCCAGCTCTGGCGAGATCTTCATTAAACAGCAGCTAAGGTATCAAAACTCAAGTGGCCACAGTAACGTCAACGTAAACCGCCATAGTTTCATCGTCACTGCTTCAGACAGAGGTATCAAGCCGCTCATGAGCGAAACCACAGTTATCATAAATGTTGTTGATAGCAATGATAACCCACCCATGTTTGAATCTTCTTCTTACTTTACTCCTGTCACTAAAAGTGTAAAAGTCGGCACCAGACTCCTCAAAGTCACAGCCCATGATCAGAAGGACTTTGGCCTGAACTCTGAAATAGAGTATTCAGTATCTGGAGGCAACAGTTCCAACAAGTTCCGCCTGGATAAACAAACTGGATCAGTTACAGTAGCGTCCTCACTCACTGCAGATACTAATAAAGTTTACCTGCTTGAAATAACAGCAAGTGACAAGGGCAACCCTCCTCTGTCCGCTAGGACAACAGTCAGAATAGCTGTTACAGAAGAGAACCATCACACTCCAGAGTTTTCACAGAACCAAGTAACAGTCACTGTGTCCGAAGGTCTGGCTGTCGGCACAGCCATCCGAACCCTTTCAGCACGAGATAAGGACAAGGACAAGCAAATGAATGGCCTAATTACGTACAGCATCTCCTCAGGTAATGACGACGGCTTGTTTTCAGTTCACAGTCAAACAGGCGTTTTATCCCTAGCAATGGCACTGGATTATGAGACGAAACAGAAGCATGAACTCAGAATTTCTGCAACAGATGGAGGGTGGATTGCCAAGACAAGCTATGTCACAGTTAACATCCATGTTACTGATATAAATGATAACCCTCCTGTGTTTGACCCTGTTGAGTACTTCCCAGTCGTGCAGGAGAATGTCCCCAGTGGCACTACTGTAGTAAAAATGAATGCAACAGATAAAGACTCTGGGCCAAATGCCCTGATGGCATACGTCATTCAGTCCTCAGACAGCGACTTATTCATAATTGACCCCAACACAGGAATCATCACCACACAAGGCTTCCTGGACTATGAAGCTAAACAGGTGTATCACCTGACTGTCAAAGCCTTTAACGTTCCAGATGAAGAACGATGCAGTTTTGCATATGTTAACATCCAGCTGAAAGGTGCTAATGAATATGTCCCTCGTTTTGTGTCAAAGCAATACTACTTTGAGGTCTCAGAGGCGGCACCTAAAGGCACAGTCATTGGGGAGGTGTTCGCTAGCGACAGAGACTTGGGAGAAGATGGCATAGTGTATTACTTGATTTTTGGCAGAAGCAGAAAAAGGGGTTTTAGCATTAATAAAAAGACAGGTCAGATCTATGTCTCAGGACCACTTGATCGTGAAAAAGAAGAAAAGATTTCACTCAAAGTCTTAGCAAAGAATGCAGGAAGCATAAGAGGGGCAGATATTGATGAGGTGCTTGTGAACATTACAGTTCTAGATGCCAATGATCCACCAGTATTTACCCAGGAACTCTATGATGTTCAGGTTAATGAGGGACTGTCTCCTGGAGGTCTGGTTACATTTGTCAGTGCTCAGGATTCAGATTCTGTCCCTAGCTGGAGCAGATTCACCTATGCCATTGCTGCCAACTATGAAAGAAATACTTTCACCATCAATCCTCAGACAGGACAGGTGTCTGTGGCATCAGAACTGGACCGGGAAACCATCCCAGTGTACAACCTCACCGTCCTGGCAGTAGACTCGGGTTCTCCAGCTGCCACTGGCAGTGCCATTTTAATTGTGACCCTGGAGGACATAAATGATAATGGACCGACTTTGGTGACTACAAGTGGGGAGGTGATGGAGAATCAGAGGGCAGGAACACCTGTGATGACGCTTAGTTCAAGTGATCCAGATCTTGCTCCAAATCAAGGTCCATTCTCCTACAGCCTTGTCAGCGCTGGAGCTGCATCCAGCTACTTCACCCTTAGTCATACTGGAGAGCTGACCACTAGCAGGGAGATAGACAGAGAGCAGATAAGTGATTTCTACCTCTCTGTGATTATCAAAGATTCTGGTATTCCTCAGATGTCCTCAACCGGAACTGTCCACATCAAAGTCAATGATCAGAATGATAATCCCTCTGAGTCTCGCTCTGTTGAGATCTACGTCCATTATTTCGGAAATATGTTCCCTGGAGGGTCACTGGGGGTGGTGAAGCCACAAGATCCAGACATACAAGACACGTTTCAGTGTTCTCTGACTCCACCAGCGGCTGCCCTCTTCAGCATTCCCACAGGTACCTGTGACCTCAGCTCAAACAGTCGCTCCACAGATGGCACCTTTGATTTATCGGTGCGCAGCAGCGATGGCGTCCATGATGCCGTCAACAGCCATGTGCGTGTCTTCTTTATTGGCTTCAATAATGCCACAGTGGACAACAGCATCCTGATACGTGTAATCTCCCAAAGCGCCAGCGACTTCCTTACCAACCACTACCTCAGCTTCCTGCGCATCGCCAATTCTCAGCTAGCCGGTTTAGGCACTGGAGTGCAGATTTATGGGGTGTTTGAGCTCAACAACAGCACTTTCTTGATGGCAGCGGTCAAGCGCGGGCACGGGCAGTATGTAAATCCAAGTGGAGTGGCCACTTTCTTCCAGAGCATCAAGGAGGTTTTGCACAGACAAAGTGGAGTTAAGATCGAATCCGTGGACCATGATCCCTGCTCCCACAATCCATGTCAAAACGGGGGCAGTTGCAAGAGGCGGCTGGGTGTCGGACCAGACATGAAGACAGAGGAGAGCATCCCGGTCATTCTCGTGTCAAATCGCCCCCTACAGCCGTACGCCTGTAACTGCAGGCCAGGATATGCTGGTGCCCTCTGCGAGATGGACATTGATGAGTGCCAGCCAACACCTTGCCACAATGGTGGAACTTGCCACAACTTGGTGGGGGGATTCTCTTGCTCCTGTCCAGAAGGTTTCACTGGGATGGCTTGTGAGAGGGACGTCAACGAGTGCCTTTCGAACCCCTGCCAGAATGGGGCACTATGCCAGAATTATCCCGGGGGCTTTAACTGCCTGTGCAAATCTGGATTTGCAGGTACAGTCTTTCATCATTTGCACTTTTCCAGTAACACAACCACAGATGTTAGTTCAAGGCACATACAGGCAGCTTGCACACAAGTTTGTTAACATTTTCGGCCAAGAAAAATATTTGCTTCTAAGTAATTGGAGGGGTGTTATAACCCAAGCATACAGTGGCCTTTGCCAAAAGCAGTTTGCTATTAGGGTCACAGACTGGGAGGTATCAGCTATGATGCAAATCAACTTGTCATGTTTACTTTAATGAAAGGAGATGATCAAATTCTCACCCTAATAAGGATATGGCTGTAAACCGCCTTCAGATTTCACCTGAGCTGTGCAGCTAAACTGTATGTTTTATGTTTGTACTTTTAAGAGTTTAAGGAGCATCTGGCTTTGGGGGGAAAAAAAATTATAGAAACAAATCTACATTAATTTTTAAATGCAGAGATCTTTTGTAGAAAAAAATGAATGTAGGATCTCCCATGTTGTAAAGTATACTGTTAGCTAGCTCGAGCCATACGAGTTTCTTAAAGTACATAGCGTTAACATGATTGGGGTGACTTTAAAAACGTTTGTGTTTGTGAATATGACTTTGAATAACCATGTGTGATAGCCTTAGCTTGAATCAGCTCTGTTTGGGCAGGTGTTGGCTGTAGCTTTTGGACGTTGTTTTCAAAATGGAGCCGTAACAGAAGTTTTGTTTCAGGCTCTGAGTCATTACAATTCTTTTTTTATTCTGATCATAACAAATGACTGCAGTGTGTTCACATCGGAGGCCCCAGATAAATGGGGCTGCTAGAGAATTACACCTATTGACTTACGGTAGTGTGCATGCACTCCAGCTGAACCCCATACTTCCTGTTTTGCTAGTGGTGATGGAGTTTTCGTTCTTCATGCCATTTGTTTTATAGCACTACATTCAGGGAGCAGAAAAGATCTCAACTTAAGTTTATGCTTGATCATTTGTGTGTCCAGCCATCCTGTTTTTTGTCATAGTTCTCAGTGTATTTGTGTGTTTTATATCAGCACCTTTTTATGGGTCTCCCAGAACCAATGCAGCTGATGTATACATGCACAGCTTATACCATCATGACAGACTATCACTCTCTCTTTCTTAGAAATGTGGGTCCGTTTACAAGGTGTAAGAATTCAAACTGTTTGTATTAGAAAGATAAAGTGCACCAGAGATGTGAGAGAGAGAAAAAACCCCACAGTGGATTCTGGGAGCCCCATGTGAGAACAGTCATTTTCGTGTGTCATGCTCACCTCATTGTTTTCATTGGTGTTGTTTCATGAATTCAGGGAAAGCCTGTGACTCCATCATCAATTACTGTGAGTGTAACCCCTGTTTTAATGGGGGTTCCTGCCAGAACCGAGTGGAAGGCTATTACTGTCACTGTCCTTTTGGTAAGTCATCATTTCAGCCCCAGGACTGGTTCAGGGTCCTACAAATGCTGCTATTAATTCTGGACTGTGTGTGTGTGTGTGAGAGAGAGAGAGAGAGAGAGAGAGAGAGAGAGAGAGAGAGAGAGAGAGAAAGAGAGAGAGAAGATGTAGAAACAAATGTGTTGTAGATTACAGAAAATGAATTGCAGTGTGAATTTGTCAGTTGACACATACGGTAAATGTTCAGCCTTATTTTTTGTGTGTGTTGTACCATGAATGTCATGGGTTGCCATGAATTTTTCACTGCAAGGAATTCTTCAGACAGTAAATCACTCTCTCTCCACAGGTGTGTTTGGAAAGCACTGTGAACTGAACAGTTATGGATTTGAGGAGCTCTCTTACATGGAGTTCCCCAGCCTCGACCCCAACAACAACTACATCTACATTAAGTTTGCCACGTTGAAGGAAAACGCCTTGCTCATGTACAATCACGACAACCAAACCGGCGACAAGGCAGAGTTCTTGGCCCTTGAGATCTTTGAAGGCAGAATGAGGTTCTCGTTTAACTTGGGGAGCGGCACTTACAAGCTCATGACGACCATCAGGGTCTCAGATGGCCAATTCCACACGGTCATCGCCAGGAGGGCAGGAATGGTGAGTCCTTTCTGTCTTTCTATCAAGGAACTGAAGTTAACATGAGGTCCTGTAGATGTTTCTCCTGAATTTTACTCTGTGATCTCACAGGTTTGGTGGAAATGAAAGTGTTTTTGGTTCAGTTGCTTTACTAAGGCTTCTTGGCTTGGGTTTTATGCATCTGAGATAGTCGAAACAATTAGCAGTCAGATCACAGCCGTCTGTAAATGGCACGTAAAAAGACTCCGCCGCGACATTACTGCAACACCTCACCGTTGTGTGATCCGACGAATGTTCCCTGAAAAATAGGCTGAAAATTTTGTGGGCCTCACCGAAGGCCGTGTAGTGCCGTGTGTCATGAGAAACCCGGCCCCTGCGGCGCAATAAAGAGAACCTGATCTGTGTGTTTGGAGAAGCGGATGTGGGTCACTTCGGTGGTTCTGTAGGGCCGTTTTCTTTTTTCTTTCTTTTCTTTCTAGACGTGAGCTTGAGCAGATGTTAAAGTCATACATGGCCCCTTGTTTTCCCCCGTGGAGAGAGCCGAACTCTGACAGTCAAGGGTACTTTTGTTTAGTTAAGATGTCCTAGTTTACCCCACAGCCAGATGCGTTTGATTCTGGCACGCTGCCTCAAGCTCATGGTTTTTCTGTTTACAGGAGAGTCGGAGTTTATCGAGAGCTGGTCTACAGCCACGTTTTTGCTCTTCACTTGTTTCTAGGTTGTATGTCGCAACATAGAAGGTTGATGGATTATAAATAGAAAATTAGAAATCTGCTCGCACACCCACACGCTGCATGTGTTTCCAAACACCCTCCACAAAAGCAGCTCAAAGCCAAATATATTTAAATACACAGACTCTGAGAATGCTCTTTGACCCCAGCTGGGTCCAGTTTCAGATTTTCAGACTGTCGCAGTCTAGTCGTGCACTGGATGCAGTGACATGCTTTTGATACTCATTTTTGAAAGCAAACGTTTCCTCTGCTAGAAATGGTTTGCAGCAACATGTGACTCCTGGAAAATTGAGCACGTTGTGGTCTGGTTTAGTCCTTTTGAAGTGCAGGGAGGCATTAATGCGATGCCCAGACGCTCGAGCTGCGCAGGAAGTCGTCTGTATCAGCACTTAGCAGAGCTCCAGCAGACAAACACGACTTGTTTCCATTGTTAGTGTAGGATTTTCTTTTTATAGGCTGAAATTCCTCCATAACGGAAGTCAAGTGTCAGTATTATCTGAACGTTGAGGTTGTGCTGTTGTATGATGTCACGCCTTTGTACTTGTTGCTGCGCCTCTGGGATGTTTTTCTCCCAAATGTCTGCCCGGGACTCATAAAGCACCGTGAGGACAGGACAGATCACTGTAGAATGTTTTGTGGTAATTTATTTACCAGCATCTGGGTGTCGTTTTTATCCTAGAGTATTAGGATAGTTTCTTCTGAGGAGCATCATTGGTTCATGAAGGAGGATGAATCCACAATCACACAACTGATAAAGCCATTCAGATGAGTAAGCCCCAACCCCCCCCATTTCATCATGAATACACAAATACATGAACACAGGCTTATTATAAACTTGACAAATACACAGATTTACTTTCGAAATTTAATGGACAAATACATTCCTACTTGGTTTTAGTTTGCTTTAGAAATACATGTGAATGTTCTTTTGGATTTGCATTAACTTCTGACACTGTTATTACATGATGCCGATTCACAAATAGAAGTGGAATACACTCACAGTAAAGTCTGATGCACCAGTCTCATCTTCATAACTGCAGAAACTATCCCTGTTGCACACAAACGTTATGCTCACCTGTTTGTCTGTCTGTTGTGTTAAAGGCGGCGTCTCTCACTGTTGATCTGTGTGGAGAGGAACAGGAACCAGGATACTGTGCTGTCAGCAATGTGGCCGTTCATACTGACTGGTGAGAAACATATTAAAATGTTTTTTAATTTTATATATATACAGTCAAACCAAAATTTATTCAGACACCTCCAACGTTTCACACATTATCAGAGTTTATTCGCTCTGGTTTAGGTCAACCAATTACCAAGCAATGCTAAATTTTGTTCAGTCTGTAGTGTAAAAAAGGTCACATTAGCAATTCAAGAAAAACAATTAAGCAAAACATGGTCAGGTCAAAGTGTCTGAACAATTTTTGGTCCCATATTTTTATCAATTTTACTGGTTGTCCACTGTATGAAGAATTTTTGGGTATTATATGTCACAGTTTACTTTATATATAATCACTTACATAAATGAACTATATATATATATATATATTTTTTTTTTTTTTTTTTTTTTTTTTTTTTAATTAAAATATAATAATTAAGAATTTTATATAATTTATATTTATAAATGTATATAATTATATAACATTAATACATAATTTTATTTTTTAAAGAACTTAAAGAATATATATATATATTAGAAATAAATAAATTATATAATATTAAAATAATAATAAATATTTTATAAAGATAATAATGAAAAACAATTGTAAGCTCTGTTGTCTCCTGTCTGGTAATGTTGTCTCGTCTCTCAGGATTCTGGATGTTCAGCCAAACCGTCTGTCTGTTGGGGGCGTTCGCTCAATCGAAGCCCTCCTGCATCGTAAAGGTCAGGTGGCCACACACGACTTTGTTGGGTGCATCATGGAATTCGCTGTCAACGGACGTCCGCTGGAACCGTCTCAAGCTCTTGCTTCACACGGCATCCTAGACAGGTCCGTCACCAAACACACAGACACACACACAGCTCTCATTCAGCTGAATGAATGAAAGCTGTCTCTAGCTGGCTGAAGTCTTATTTTTGAGGGCTGTGTGTGAATTTTCTGGAGCAGTTTGAATAGTGTTGATTTTATTTCAGGTGACTGTTGCTTTGAAATGAGTGTAGCTCTTTTGCAAATATGTTAATGTCGGAGTCGTGGACTCTTGTGTTGCTGAGATGTTCCCCGCTGAAGGTTTTTGTGTGCGTTTCATCGACAGATGTCCCAGGTTAGAGGGTGCGTGTGTCGCCGAGCCCTGCAGACATGGTGGTACGTGTCTGGACATGTGGTCATGGCAGCAGTGCCAGTGTATGGAGGGTTTCACTGGACCCATCTGTGAGAAATGTGAGTTGTTTGCAATCTGCTGTATAAATATTATTCTTTATATTTCATGCATTGATATTTTGATCCATTTTGCCTCCATAACATATGTTCTTAAAGTCTAGAGGAAAGAAAATGTTTTGGGGAAAGTATGGTGATACCTGTGGTGATATTTTAAAAAACCTAACTAGTTCTGACATGATTAAGTGACAACAGTCTAAAGTCACAATCGTGCTGTTTGGTTTCTGAGTGTGCTGGCCAGAAATTCTGGTTTACATAACGGTGTATTAAACATCAAATGCAAATAGTATGCAAGTATGCAAATAAATATTAATATAATATATATCCAGCTTTATAAAGAGAGAACTGTGCGATAATACAGTTTACATTTTTGTAACAATATAGATAATCATGCAGCCTAGATTTGCTATATAGCATATATTGCTTTACGCAAATATATTGCATGTATGCAGATAAAGTTGTATTTACTGATAATATAGTTGTATTATAGTATTTATTAAAGTCTAGAGGAAAGAAAATGTTTTGTGTTTTTTTAAAAAGTATTTTATTGCACTTTATCTATTTGTGCCTGTAGATTTCAATTACGATACATACCTTTAAAGTTTTTTCCTCCACTTCAACAGTGCTTACATGCACCAAAATTTACAGTTTTATTCCTATCTATACTCTGAAGGTTTTTACTGAGGGGTTTGTTCATATATCATTCACACTGATTTATAGAACATTTTATTCCTAAAAACATGGTGAAAATGTATTTTTTCTGGCTGTTGACAGTATTTTTCGATTTATGGAGTGATAAAAAGAGATATCCAAAATCCCTTCTGTAAAAACATTTAACTCGAAATTGTCAACAATATCAAACAGGAATTTTGAACCTGGCTTTCTTGCAAATTAGTACAGAATTAATTGATAATGCATCATTTACGTATTTAAACGTAACATTTCAGAAAACATGTAATGAAAAACAATTATTTCAATGTCCTGTGATTAAACAGTTGGGGAAAGTATGGTAATACCTGTGGTGATATAATATATATCCAGCTTTATATAGAGAGAGCTGTGCGATAATACAGTTTACATTTTTGTAACAATATAGACAATCATGCAGCCTAGATTTGCTATGATCCTATATAGCATATACTGCATGTATGCAGATAAAGTTGTATTTACTTATAATATAGTTGTATTTACTTATATATCCATCTTTAAATATATTGGTGTGCGATAATATAGTTACATTTTGCAATGAAATAAACAGTCACGCATTTGAGATTTGCTATACAGTATATATCGCCTTACTCAACTGCACTGTATGTATGCAAATAAAGTTTGATAAAATATATATCCAACTTTTTATATAGAGCTGCATGATAATATAGTTACAATTTGCACCAAAATAAAACATCAGGCAGTTGAGATTTGCTATATAGTTTATATATCACTTTGCATGAATATACTGTATGTATGCAGATAAAGTTGGACATACATATATATCCAACTTCATATATAGAGCTATGCGATAATACAGTTTACATTTTTGCCACAATATAGACAATCATGGAGACTAGATTTTTTTTTTTTTTTTTTTTTTGTTGCAAAATTTAACTATATTATCATACAGCTCCATACAAAAAGTTGGAGCTAAGAGACACATTATTTTCACATTAATTATATACTATTATAGTATTTATTAATGTGTTGAATTAGCTTTTTTTATGTGTTAAGATTTCATTTATTTTAAGTTTGTGTGCGTTAATTTATCACTTTAAGCAAATAAACTTCATGTATGCAGATAAAGTGGATGTAAGATATATTCATCTTTAAATATATCGGTGTGCAATAATATAGTTACATTTTGCAATGATATAAATAATCACGCAGTTGAGATTTGCTATACAGTATATAACGCTTTACTCAACTATACTGTATGTATGCAGATAAAGTTTGATAAAATATTTATCCAACTTTATATAGAGAGCTGTGTGATAATATAAGTTACATTTTGCAATGATATAAACAATCACCGAGATAAGATTTGCTATATAGTATATGTCGCTTTATGTGAGTGTAAAGTAGGATGTACCATATATCCAGCTTTATATATAGGACAGTGTCAGAGATGTACAGACAGGCAAAAGGATCCATGATGGAGTCACTGTGTTTCTCTCAGACATCACGGCAGATACAGCTCTTTCTCTGGACGGTTCCGGACGCTTGGACTACGGTTTGAGTCAGAGCCGCAAGAGGGACGTGTTGTTGGCGCGAGCGCTACGGGACCCCGGTCGACCCGTCCAGGAATACAGCAGCCTGGAGCTGAAGTTCCGCACACGCAGCGGCTCTGGAACGCTACTGCACGCACAGGAGAGCTACAACTACACCACCGTCAGGGTAAGAGTGTGTGCAGCTCCAGCTCCGGGCTCACAGCCAGCTGAACTCGCTCGCCCTCGTCTCTCACTGCAGCTGTCTGACGTGACGTCCTGTACGAATAGTGAGGCCGCGGAGAGCTACTACTCAAAAACACACAAACACAAGGACACAAACACATTCACCGTATATCACAGCACAGTGTCGCACATCTCAGATTTGGCAAGACGGATTTTCCATTTCCAGATTTTGTAGGTCTTTAAATCATTTTGCCTCTCCGCTGCAGTTCTTCTCTGTCGTCCCTTCTTTTTTCGAACAAGATTATTTTTCCATTTCAGTAATGAATCCATCAGATTATCACATGACATGTTGGAAACGTAGCTCTGTTACAAAACCTTGTGAGCTGCCTACTTTATACTAGCTTTGGCAATATTGTATCACTTGAATTGAATTGTTAAGGTATCATAGATGCAAAGAGAGAGTGTTATTTTTGTATTAATTATATACTATTATAGTATTTTTTAATGTTTTAATTTAGCTTTTTTTATACATTTAGATTTCATTTATAATTAGTTTAGTTTAATTGCTTTCATTTATTTTTCAGCTCTAGTAAATTTTAGAAACTCAGCTGGAACTTATTTCAGTTATTATATTAAGTTTAGTTTAATTAAATGTTGGGCGTGTACACAATCCTTTACCCAGGTGAATAACACGAAGGTGCCCCCGGTGGCCGATTTCTTTAGAATTTCTCACAGGCCTCTAGGGCCATGAGTCAAACAGGCCCTAATGAGTTTCGTTCCGATCGGCCTCCGTTAACCTTGTCTGATAACTGCTCAAACTTCATTGGCTGATGGCTGCCATGTTTTTTGAGATGTCCTCATAGACAATCATGGCATGCCAACAAACTGCATGCCAATTTTCAAGTCATTCGGACTAACGGTGAAGTAGTTATAGCTCTAGTTATTATAGCTATAGTTTTTTTTTCCTGTTATAGCACCACCAAATGGCCAGTCGCCGCATGCTTTTTCACTCCGTTCATGAGTTATAGCCATTTTAGTAAAAGTGGCTCCACCCACTTCAAATGTTTTGGCGGCCCATAGGGACCATGAATCGAAATTTCAACTTTTTGTTATAATTATTGACACTCAGACTCCAGAGAATCTCGCTGCACTGGTTTAGTTCCGATCGGGCCAAAAACCTAGGACTAGTTCGCAAAAGTAGTTTTTTCAAAAAATCCAAAATAAGAAATTTTTGCAGAACGATGAATGAATCCAAGACATTTTGTCTGTCTTGAGCCAACAATGTAAGACACTTAAGCCTACGCCTAACGGTTTAGGATTTATGAGCCATTTCGTACTTTTGACCGCTATAACGCCCCCGTCAGGCCGATCAGGGCGAGCCTTGGTGATGCTGTAGACAGTTTGATTACTACCAGCCCTCAAAGAATTACGGTTTGGTCTGCCCAATCACTTTAAGAGGAGAATGCTGATCCTTAGAAATGTTAGCAATTACAATAGGGTTTCAGCGCTATGCGTTTGAACCCCTAATAAAATAAAGTTGCCTCACGTCATTGACCGTCTCTCTCTCTCTTTCTGTCTCAGCTGAAGAATGGACTTCTGCAGTACGTGTCTGACGCCGGTGTCGCCGGTAAAGTGGAAAGGATTGTGGGAGATGTTGTTTTGTCTGACGGTCAGTGGCACACACTGCTGCTTCAGAGAAACGGATCATCCACCGTTCTGCGGATCGACGAGTCCAGCTCGAAAGTCATTCTGCACAATACGCAGGACTTCGGAGGGATCGACGTGCACACACTGTCTCTCGGGGGCGTCCCGACTCGACCCGCACAGCAGAAAACCAGCCCAGGTCAGTTCCCATCAGTCCACATTCTGTAAAACCTCTTATATTTCTATATATTGATGCCTATAAGTATCATTACAGAGCAAAACACTATTTACTATTTATATACAAAACAATATTTCCACCATTACTTCTTTAACATACTTTATTAAATTGTGCTGGTTTAAGTTCTCTTAGCAAGCACTTTTGAGTCAACCCTCAATCTATTTTATCCAAAGTAAAACGTGTATAGGTTTTAAATGGCTCTTTTATAGTATTTCAACATGTTACTTGCCATGAAAATAGCGTTATGGCATTAAAACACCAACCAACCAATAATCCCAATAATATATGTACTGTAAGCAGTTTTCAATGAAATGTAGATATGTTAATCTGCAAAAATGACAATGACATAATTCCATGTTAATTATGAACTAAACAAATTTAACAATGAGAAATGTCTGGCTCGCAGGCAGTGGATGCGTCATAGCTTGGCGCAGTCCTTCAGATTTTCTGCCTGAATCAAAACTTGGGAGTGTTTTTCCTCTACGAGTGAAAGTGACAGGAGAAAGTTCAGAGAAAGTGTGTGTGTTTGTGTGCTAACTAGGTTAGACAGCGGACTGCCAACAGGAAAGAATGTCTGAACTTTCCTCTGCGGGACCCGCACAGCGCAGCAATCCACAGAGCACAACTACTGTCCATTAAAAACAGTCACTTGTAGACACTTCAGACACTCACGGAGGGAAAAGACACAACGTTTAGCCTGCGATAAGACTGGAATCTTTATTAGAGCTCCAGACAGACTGAGTAAGATGTGTTCAGTGAGGTCCCATAGGAAGGGAAAAAAGCTTCTTGAAAATCTCAATTGTTTTGCTGAAGTCTCCTTCTCAGATGTTTTTCCCTGAAAAAAAAAACAGTAAGTGTCTATAGTTTCTGAAGTTACGTCTCAAACTGTGCTCAGATTTAGTCAATATGAACATAATCTGAGCCGCTATCCACATTAATTTTGTCAACTATTGATTAATTTGTGTCTGTCTCAGATGTTTCTCCTGAAAGAAAGTTGATGTTTAATTAAAACATAACTGAGGAATCTCTGCACAAAATGATCACCAGCTAATGTTCTTATATGGTCAAATTGAGCTGTTGGGTTGTAACCCACTTTTTCACTGGCATAAGTCAAAATATCAAATAAAATTATCCAAACTATCTTAAGGTAAACATATTTTGTGCACGTAAGGTCATGCCATTTCTGGATTCAAGGGCTGAAAGAGAGAGAACGCAAAATAGAATTGGGCCAATATGCTTTTTCCCTTTAATAAACAGAACCAAATGTTCTCAGTTTGAATGGGGCATAAATTCAATAAACATCGATTTACATTGTTGACTGTTCGTTGTTAGGCAACATGATAGTGCAGGTCTGAATCAGTGACATCAAGATTTTTCCCAGATGGCGTGGTCTTAAAAGGTTGCATTTTTGGCTTGCAGGATACTTATGTTGAAGGGAAGAGTCTGTTTCTCTTCCTCCTGATGTAAAAACGACATTTGTTGATGTGTTTCCCAGGGGGGGAATTTTCTTCTATGTTGGCTGATGCAACAGCAATCAGAAACCCAAACAAAATGTCTCCCTGTGTAGCGTTAAACTAAGCAGTGTCCATTTCTTCAAGTCAGTCTCATTTCTTTGTCGCGTTGGGGAAGCTCTAGCCTCTCGTGTAGCTAAACGATCGACTTGCAACTTATTTTGTCCAAAAATCTGCCCTTTTAGACAATTCTGTATGACTAACATAAAACGTGATCAGTCACAGTTTGTTTTTATCTGCTGTTTAGTAGCAGGTACATCTAAAATACTACTCAAACCATTTCTGAGTAGACTTAATGTTCCTCTCTCTGTTTTTCTAGGTTTTGATGGGTGTTATGCCTATGTGAAATATAACGGAGAGATGCTCCCTTTCAGCGGTGAACACGGGAGCGTTTCCATCTCCAAGACTGATCCCTCAGTGAAGATCGGCTGTCGTGGCCCAAATCTATGCGAGAGCAGTCCATGCTGGGATGGGTTGATGTGCGTGAACCAATGGTACACCTACCAGTGTGTCCCGCCGGGCGACTGCACCTCGAACCCCTGCCAGCACGGCGGCAGCTGCGTTCCCGGTGCTCGTGGAGGCTTCACCTGCATGTGTGAGGAGTTCTACACGGGCAAAGTGTGCGAGAGCCTTGTGGCCTGTCTGGGAGTCCGTTGTCCACAGGGTACAGAGTGCAAGCTGGGAGCCAATGGAGGGTTCACCTGTAGTCCGAGCGCCACCACTGAGGAGATGGTTCTGCCCATTTGGGCGGTTCCTGCAATCGTGGGCAGCTGCGCGACTGTCTTGGCGCTGGTGGTTTTGAGTCTCATACTGTGCAACCACTGCAAGGGCCGCAAGAAAACCAAAGTGCCAAAAGATGAGAAGAAAACAAAGGAGAAGAAGAAGAAGAAAAAGAAAAAAGGCAGCGAGAATGTGGCGTTTGATGACCCAGACAACATTCCGCCCTACGGAGACGACATGACTGTCCGGAAACAGCCAGAAGGAAACCCCAAACCTGACATCATAGAGCGTGAAAACCCCTACCTGATCTACGACGAGACCGACATTCCACACAACAACGAAACCATTCCCAGTGCCCCCTGTGCTCCATGCACAGGGCCAGAGGCCGACATGGAACACTATGACATCGACAATGCCAGCAGCATTGCTCCATCGGATGCTGACATCATCCAACACTACAAACACTTCCGTAGCCACACTCCCAAGTTTTCTATTCAGCGCCACAGTCCGCTGGGATTTGCCCGCCAATCCCCTCTTCCACTGGGTGCCACGAGCTACACCTACCAGCCGACCTACACCCAGGGGCTCCGCTCTACCCCCCTCAGCCATTCAGCTTGCCCTACGCCCAATCCCCTATCACGCCACAGCCCGGCTCCCTTCACCAAGCCATCCTCCTTCTACCGCAACACTCCCACCCGTGAACTCAACTTGGCACGGCGTGAGGGCAGCCCCCTCGATTTCCACGGTGACGTGTGCCAGCCTGGCATGTTCAACTACGCCACACGGTTGGGTCGGCGCAGCAAGAGCCCTCAGACCATGGCGGGTCATGGCTCTCGGCCCGGGAGCCGCCTGAAGCAGCCCATCGAGCAGATCCCATTGGAGAGCGGCCCGCCTGTGGGGTTGTCCATAGAGGAGGTGGAACGCCTCAACACACCTCGACCCAGGAATCCCAGCATCTGCAGCGCCGATCACGGGCGCTCTTCGTCTGAGGAAGACTGCCGTCGACCGCTCTCACGTGTCCGGAACCCTGCGGATGGCATCCCAGCTCCAGAATCCTCCTCCGAGAGTGACTCCCATGACTCCTTCACCTGCTCGGAGATGGAGTACGACCGCGAGAAAGCCGTCTCCTACAGTTCTCGCATGCCCAAGCTTTCCCAGGTCAACGAATCGGACGCCGATGACGAGGACCACGGAGGGAGGCTCAGACAGAGGCGGTACTCCAGCCGACGTGCGGAGGGTGGGCCGGCCAGTGGTCACAACACCCTATCGGAGTATCAGCACCACACTTTACCCCACAAACTGGGCCAAGGGTCCAGCAACAACTTCAACTGGGACAACCTACTGAACTGGGGTCCGGGGTTCACCCACTACGTGGACGTTTTTAAAGACTTAGCACTGCTGCCCGAGAACTCTGCTGCTAAAGACATCGAAATGAAAAGCGGCGACGGCTCCATCACGATTCTGAATGAGGGCGAAGCCGAGCAGTACGTATGAGAAGCACTGAGTCCTCATCTCTTCGCCCTCCGGGACTGGAGTCAGGAGCTGTGATGAACAAATGAGTTTTGATATTTGATTAAGACGAACTTAAATGCAGCAAGGCAGAGCACTGATTCAAATGACGGGCACCGGACACCCTACACACACTTGGGGTTGCACAGACTAGTCATTTCGTTCAGCCATTAGTTCATGTGTTGGGTCTCAGTTGACTAATTGTGTATCATGCAAAGGTGCATCCCATTTTATTTGCATGCCATTATCTTTGTACAGTATTGGCCAATAGTTTTTGTAATTTAGTCAGAGAAAAATAAAGTGAACCCAGGGCACTTTGCGCTGAGTGAACCCCATTGGTGCTGTGTACAACTGAGATTGTCTAAATGTTGCATTTACCGCTGATGTTGGATGCTGTATTGTGAATCATTTATGTTAAGGTAAACAGTGATCATCTGACTAGTAAACGAATAGCTGTGCAACCCCTATTACAAAACGCACACATCCTGGAAGAGGAAGCCGGGAGAGGTGCGGCACTACCACAGACACACATATGAAGTGAATCAGTTCTGGTCCGTCTGTCTGTTCTGCCTGAGATCAGAATGCTAAAATAAAGTTGGTCATAATGAGGGGTCGTTGTGACCCTGCGGCACTGCAGCCCATGACTCTGGGCTCCGTCCATTTGGCTGATTTTCCTGTGTGTCAGTGCCTCGACCTCTAGGAAGCAGATCCATGAGCTCGGTGTGAAGAGCTGGGCCGTATTTGGCTCCGGTTCTTCATGCTCCAGCCAAAAGAGAAAGAAAAGCTCTGGAACCGTCCGCCAAGAACGGGTGTTTCTCATCCTGAATAACTGGCTGCCGTCTAAAACAACAAAACCTCCAGATATGAGATTAATCAGGCCTCTGCCTTCTGGATATTTGAGGATTTACGTTTGGGAGCACGGACACTATGACTTTCTATGGTTGTTTGTATTGGTGTATTGCAGGTTTCGTACAAACACACTTGACCCGTCTAACGCAATGCCCATCTGCTATGAGACTATGAACTTGTGTACATTTTGTATTAATAAGGAAGCTCTTTGGAAGTCAATGTTCTCTGTTGATATGTGTTTTTGTTGTTGTTGTTTTATTTTGCTCTATGTTTTTAAAAATGTACTGTTTCTACTTTTTTACTGTTTATTAACTTAAAGGTTCATCAGCGTTTTTATGGATATTTTTCATATGCTGGAAATGAGGTTCTTACTTTCAGCGGAAGATTGAACTTCTTATTTTTTACATTTGTTACTTATGTAACATCAGTATTTTCCACTATTTTGATAAAACTATAACATAATGTCTGATTTATACGTGTAAAAGCCAATAACAGAATAAAAAAAAAATATTTATTTAAAAAACACCCATTTCAGTTTGATGTGACTAAACTGACTAAAATCAGGCTGTCAAGGGACTTTAAATAGCATCAAGGAATTAAACAGCAATGAATCTATATGAATTGAATAAAACATTTGGGTTTGGAATGAAATAAAGACCTGATGCAGGACAGAAAAACACACAGCGTGACTTTCAACAGTCCTTTACATGTGCAGCTTTCTCTCTAATGACAAATACTCATTATTGTAAATCCAAATATTTCACTTTTGAGTTGTCGTAGTTTTCATATTGTAGTAATATTTAATTAACAAGCAGTTTGAGCAGCACATTTCACTGTAAATTGTTTAATGAATCTCACAGAACGGACACTGAAATCTGTGGTGCATTTCCCGTACAGTGAAGAAACTCGCTGACTACCATAGTACAATGCATCACGACTGACGACTGTTTCCCAAAAAAACTTTAGTAACATGTTCGTTGTTTGAATCACACTGGTCCAACAATATTGGACTGTTGTTAATGACGTCACTAATCACAGGTCGAGAGCTGTTACGAGTTACGGTTTCAGGAAACGCCAAATCATTTAACCATATTGGTAACGATGGAACTTGCAACCATAATTGGCTTTGGGGAAACGCACCCCTGGTTGACGAAATGGATTTCACCCAAAATAGAGAAATTATGGCAAATGTAGTTTTAACATGTTTTACCAATTATGAAATGACACAAAGAGACACGTTTAAAGCTAATAATTATGATTTAAAACTAGAAAGACTGTAAAAAGTGTCCACAAGCTACTGAAAGCTCCATGTGTGACGGCCCTCCTGAGGGATTTTGCTCCTGCTCTTGTTTACAACAGCAACACAGCTGATTTTGCACAAACTTACAGGAAATGACTGTGAATAAACAATCACACATTCCATAAACCAGCGTGTCACATCGATGCCAAAGCTGCGGTTTTCCAGCGGAATCCAGCTACTTTAAAACTGTAGCCGCGGGGGGATTTTTTTTCTGTGGTTTGAAGGTTTAACATTTAATCAGGTTTAATCATGAATTTTATCAAATTTAATATTTATATCCAACACATGTATGATTTTGATTCAGAATGTAATGATAATTTAAATCAATTTTTGTTTTACCAAAGGTGGTCACATTGATTTTCTTCAACACTTTGAACTTTTCTTAACACTGCAATTTTTTAATGCTTCTGCAACATATAAAAATGCATCATGTATAGTCACTTAATCAAACCATTAAAATGTTATAATAAAATCCCTCTTCTAACGAAAAGCATCATAAAAGCATATTGCTCATGAAGTGTGGGAACCTTATTAAAGCTTCCCTTCAGAAGCAGCCTGGTGGAGTTTAATAAGTCAAAAGGTTTTTATAAGAGAACGTCTTTCAGGACGGTTTCAGAAAGTTATTTGACACTGTTTGCACACACCCCCGATTCTCTCTGGAACGTTGTGAAGTCTGTATCCGTCTGATTCCCACAATCTGCTTGACAATTCCTGTTCCAAACATGTCGCGTCCAGAGCTCCTGTCCTCTGCTCTCTGTCCATGTGTGTGAGGACGTTTGTGTGGCATCTGTCAGACATGTGGCGGGTAAACAGAGATTCTGGACGCTTTCAGGGACCAAAGATTCCCTCCATCGAGGTTCAAGAGAGACCTTTAAATTGCGTCCCACCATCATTATTCAAAACCATTCACGTTATTAAAGTATTTCTAGTTCATCAAGTCAAAGTGTTGTATATTTGCACAAATCATTTTTACGCCAATGTGACGATTTGTGCTACCCGCTCAGATATATTTGCACAATGTAAATATAGTGTTGGCAGCACAATCTACAGTATAGCATTATTTGTCAGAACGCCGGACTGCTTCACAAACGAGGGTCAATTCAACGCTAGATTTGTACAAAACATGACGGCACATGCTAGTGGATGAGTTGAATCAACTCCACAGCAACTACATAATTTTATCCACAAACCATTCAGAAACATCCAGTTTCATTCTAAAAGTTGTAACTTCTTCCTGAGTCTCTCCATCAGTGTCGACTCCGGTTTGAGGCTGAACACCGTTACTGACAATCCTCATTTTGGCTGCATGAGATTCTCCAGCTTTGTTGTTGTTGAGCTGTTAAAGCTCCGCCCTCTTCTGGAAAGGGGGCGGGAGCAGCAGCTCATTTGCATTTAAAGGGACACACACAAAGACGGCGTGTTTTTGCTCACACCCAAATAGGGGCAAATTTGACAAGCTATAATAAAAATGATCTGTGGGGGATTTTGAGCTGAAACTTCACAGACACATTCTGGGACACCAGAGACTTATATTACATCTTGTGAAAGAGGCGTTATAGATCCACTTTAAGGGTTATTTCAATTTTTCTAGTGATAAATTATTATTATGAGCTGCTTAATTTCATTAAAAAAAAATCACATCCATACTTGGCTTAGACCAATGACATCATCTGCTTCTTAAATGTTTAAAATGACAGAAATGTAATTATCAGTAAACAACGACATGGATTTGCATCTGTTCCTCACATAAAGCACATATGACTTCTGAAGGCTTGGATTACAGTGCATTACGTGAACTGATAAAATGTAGCATTGAACTTAGTAAAGTCATCTGCATAATAAATAAATATGAATTCTTGCAATGACTTGCATTGCGCTCACTCAAACAGGCCTTGATTATATGAGGCAAACCAAAACTTTTAAAGAAGCTCCGAAACAAACCCACTGAAGAGTCAAAACAGACTCAAACAAAACAGATGTTAAAAAGGGGTGAAATTATTACCATGTTTACAGCAGGGAGGAAAGTTTGTAGTTTCTCAATATGAGCAAAACATTAATCATAAGAGAGACAGACAGACATTTTTAGGGGCAATAAATGTCAAAGCAAAGGCCTCCTTTAAATATAATGATTATAAAATATGCAATATATTTTAAAAAATAGGCCTATATTAGATGTATTATTAATATTAAATATTTTGTATAAATGCATTATGTATACTATTATGTTATGTACTATATTAACAAAAAAACCTTTCCGTTTCCTATAGAGCTAAACGTGCGCTAATAACGCGTGATAACAGTAATGGTGTTTTGTGTCCGGAGTCTGAGAACAGGGTCTCCAAACAGTCGTGCATCAATACCGGCCTTCATGATCTCACTGCCTGCTAAAATAAGCAGAAGAATCCTTGAGCCGCGTCCATCGCGCTCTCTCGCCGTCTTTGACACATTTTCGTGCGTATTTAAGCAAAGACAAAAACATCCTGCACGGTCGACATTCCAGCCTGTGAAACGGGAGAATGCGGAGAATACTCGGGCTCTTGGCAGCGGCTTTAGACAACATTAATTTCCACAATAACATTCATTGGCTAATTGTGCGTCTCTGTCGGTGAGTGGCGTGTTTAGCCGCGGGCTTTTTCCCATGCTCTCGTCTCTTTTCTCCTCCTCTCGTGCATTCATCTGTCACCGGACGGCCGGACTCAAAGGTTTGCTCTTCATGCTAATTGTCTCTCAATAGGATCGTCTCCTCCCACTGCCATAAAGCGGCTCACACACACCGGCACGACTCGAGCTCGCGCGCTGCGTCTGATCACGCGCTCGGTTCTGACTGACCCGGCCAACAAAAATATGTTCTAAGAACATTTAGCTAACATTCCCGTTGTTATGAAAACGTTATTTCTGAATGTTCTAAGAACATTTAGCTAACATTCCCGTTGATATGAAAACGTTATTTCTGAATGTTCTCCAAACGCTCTAAATATTATTTATTTTTTTGTTTTTTAATGTTTTTAAAACGTTTTTGCTTGGTTATGCGAATGTTAAGAGAACATTGTACACTCTCACAAACCAAGGACTGGGTAAATATAGGACAGAACACATGTTGGGTTAATTTTACCCCGTAAATTGGGTTGTTTATATAACCCACCAATGGTTTGATTCATTTTTACTATAGGCCTTCTAGCTTTTTTTTTTCATACATGATTAACTTAAATCCTCTAAACTTAAGTACTCCACACACAACCACTGATTTGCATGAAAATTGCTTTATTTTAAATCATATTTTATAGTATAGCATATTTTATATAATTTTAATGCATATTGCCTACATTTAAGCTCATTTAACAAATATTATAAGTAAAAGTTTAGGATCTGATTAACACAAAAACTACCCAAACGCTGGGTTGTTACATCTGACCCAGGATCTGGGTAACACAAAAACAACCCAAACACTGGGTTGTTACGTCTGACCCAGGATCTGGGTAACACAAAAACTACCCAAACACTGGGGTGTTACGTCTGACCCAGGATCTGGGTAACACAAAAACTACCCAAACGCTGGGTTGTTATATCTGACCCAAGAGCCGGTAACACAAAAACTACCCAAACGCTGGGTTGTTACGTCTGACCCAGGATCTGGGTAACACAAAAACGACCCAAACGCTGGGTTGTTACGTCTGACCCAGGATCTGGGTAACAGAAAAACTACCCAAACACTGGGTTGTTACATCTGACCCATGATCTGGGTAACACAAAAACGACCCAAACACTGGGGTGTTACGTCTGACCCAGGATCTGGGTAACACAAAAACAACCCAAACACTGGGTTGTTACGTCTGACCCAGGATCTGGGTAACACAAAAACAACCCAAACACTGGGTTGTTACGTCTGACCCAGGATCTGGGTAACACAAAAACTACCCAAACGCCAGGTTGTTACATCTGACCCAGGATCTGGGTAACACAAAAACGACCCAAACACTGGGTTGTTACGTCTGACCCAGGATCTGGGTAACACAAAAACTACCCAAACGCTGGGTTGTTACATCTGACCCAGGATCTGGGTAACACAAAAACTACCCAAACACCGGGTTGTTACATCTGACCCAAGAGCCGGTAACACAAAAACTACCCAAACACCGGGTTGTTACGTCTGACCCAGGATCTTGATAACACAAAAACTACCCAAATTCTGGGTTGTTACGTCTGACCCATGATCTGGGTAACACAAAAATGACCCAAACACTGGGTTGTTACGTCTGACCCAGGATCTGGGTAACACAAAATCTACCCAAACGCCGGGTTGTTATGTCTGACCCAGGATCTGGGTAACACAAAAACTACCCAAACGCCAGGTTGTTACGTCTGACCCAGGATCTGGGTAACACAAAAACTACCCAAACGCCAGGTTGTTACATCTGACCCAGGATCTGGGTAACACAAAAACGACCCAAACACTGGGTTGTTACGTCTGACCCAGGATCTGGGTAACACAAAAACTACCCAAACGCTGGGTTGTTACATCTGACCCAGGATCTGGGTAACACAAAAACTACCCAAACACCGGGTTGTTACATCTGACCCAAGAGCCGGTAACACAAAAACTACCCAAACACCGGGTTGTTACGTCTGACCCAGGATCTTGATAACACAAAAACTACCCAAATTCTGGGTTGTTACGTCTGACCCATGATCTGGGTAACACAAAAATGACCCAAACACTGGGTTGTTACGTCTGACCCAGGATCTGGGTAACACAAAATCTACCCAAACGCCGGGTTGTTATGTCTGACCCAGGATCTGGGTAACACAAAAACTACCCAAACGCCAGGTTGTTACGTCTGACCCAGGATCTGGGTAACACAAAAACGACCCAAACACTGGGGTGTTACGTCTGACCCAGGATCTGGGTAACACAAAAACAACCCAAACACTGGGTTGTTACATCTGACCCAGGATCTGGGTCACACAAAAACAAAAAACTACCCAAACGCCAGGTTGTTACATCTGACCCAGGATCTGGGTAACACAAAAACTACCCAAACGCTGGGTTGTTACGTCTGACCCAGGATCTGGGTAACACAAAAACAACCCAAACACTGGGTTGTTACGTCTGACCCAGGATCTGGGTAACACAAAAACTACCCAAACGCCGGGTTGTTACGTCTGACCCAGGATCTGGGTAACACAAAAACGACCCAAACACTGGGGTGTTACGTCTGACCCAGGATCTGGGTAACACAAAAATGACCCAAACACTGGGTTGTTACATCTGACCCAAGAGCCGGTAACACAAAAAACTACCCAAACACCGGGTTGTTACGTCTGACCCAGGATCTTGATAACACAAAATCTACCCAAACACTGGGTTGTTACGTCTGACCCAGGATCTGGGTAACACAAAAACTACCCAAACGCCGGGTTGTTACGTCTGACCCAGGATCTGGGTAACACAAAAACTACCCAAACGCTGGGTTGTTACATCTGACCCAAGAGCCGGTAACACAAAAAACTACCCAAACACCGGGTTGTTACGTCTGACCCAGGATCTGGGTAACACAAAAACTACCCAAACACCGGGTTGTTACATCTGACCCAGGATCTTGATAACACAAAAACTACCCAAACACCGGGTTGTTACGTCTGACCCAGGATCTGGGTAACACAAAAACGACCCAAACACTGGGTTGTTACGTCTGACCCATGATCTGGGTAACACAAAAATGACCCAAACGCTGGGTTGTTACGTCTGACCCAGGATCTGGGTAACACAAAATCTACCCAAACGCCGGGTTGTTACGTCTGACCCAGGATCTGGGTAACACAAAAACTACCCAAACGCCGGGTTGTTACGTCTGACCCATGCTCTGGGTAACACAAAAACTACCCAAACAATGGGTTGTTACGTCTGACCCAGGATCTGGGTAACACAAAAACTACCCAAACACTGGAGTGTTACGTCTGACCCATGATCTGGGTAACACAAAAATGACCCAAACGCTGGGTTGTTACGTCTGACCCAGGATCTGGGTAACACAAAATCTACCCAAACGCCGGGTTGTTACGTCTGACCCAGGATCTGGGTAACACAAAAACTACCCAAACGCCGGGTTGTTACGTCTGACCCATGCTCTGGGTAACACAAAAACTACCCAAACAATGGGTTGTTACGTCTGACCCAGGATCTGGGTAACACAAAAACTACCCAAACACTGGGGTGTTACGTCTGACCCAGGATCTGGGTAACACAAAAACTACCCAAACACTGGAGTGTTACGTCTGACCCAGGATCTGGGTAACACAAAAACTACCCAAACACTGGGTTGTTACGTCTGACCCATGATCTGGGTAACACAAAAATGACCCAAACGCTGGGTTGTTACGTCTGACCCAGGATCTGGGTAACACAAAATCTACCCAAACGCCGGGTTGTTACGTCTGACCCAGGATCTGGGTAACACAAAAACTACCCAAATGCCGGGTTGTTACGTCTGACCCATGCTCTGGGTAACACAAAACCTACCCAAACAATGGGTTGTTACGTCTGACCCAGGATCTGGGTAACACAAAAACTACCCAATCACCGGGTTGTTACGTCTGACCCAGGATCTGGGTAACACAAAAACTACCCAATCACCGGGTTGTTACGTCTGACCCAGGATCTGGGTAACACAAAAACTACCCAATCACTGGGTTGTTACATCTGACCCAGGATCTGGGTAACACAAAAACTACCCAATCACCGGGTTGTTACATCTGACCCATGATCTGGGTAACACAAAAACTACCCAAACACTGGGTTGTTACATCTGACCCAGGATCTGGGTAACACAAAAACTACCCAAACACTGGAAAAATAACCCAAAAAATTACCCCAAAAGCCTCAACCCAGGACTTAGTTAGAAAAAATAAGATAAGATTTTTTAGAGTTTTAGAGTGTATCACAAACAACCAGTTTTTTTTTTTGTTTTGTTTTGTTTTTTAACTTTCATAATGTACTGACAACCACCAAAACCACATGATGAGCAGCTTTTCCACAACCTGAGGAAAATATTAACATTAAAAAGATTTATTTAGATTTATTATGTTCTTTCACTTTATATAATAAGGGAACTTTCTGTTAACCAAAAGGTTTTATCATTTGAATGTTACAATGTGTAGCAGAAACAAGCTACATTGTAAAACTAAATAAGTTCAGAATACTCAAAACATTTGAGGAAACTTATTACCTCGAAACATTTAAGTTAACTAACTTATTTTTTTTAAGTGGGGTGGGGCCGAGAGCCATGGAAGTGGAGCAAGGCCAGTGTGGTGCACAGGTGTCTCTCATTAACAATCACATCACTGGCATTCCTTCGCTCCCACAGTTCTCAGCCTCGTCCCACTCAAGTACATATAGTTAATTTACATAAATATCACATTCAGATCTTGGTTAAATGTTAGTTAGCAAAAAGCACATGCTATTATAACTATCAAAAAGACTGTCAATATATACTTGCATGTATGTAATCAAACAACATCCTCAACCTAACCACACTGTCTACTCTTCACCAGAATGGTAACCCTACAAAACTAACATAACAGAACACCCTGTCAATCCCAACATAACACAACATTAAACACTAACTTACAACACTAAACACTAACACTAACTAAAAAACACACAAAATAACACTTAATTTCAACATTTATACAGTCTGATGCAAAACATGCTGGGAATTAGAAATCTGCTGTAACTCAACTCAATCATATTAAGTTCACCTTGCTACAATGAAATTTTGAGTTCACACAACTTTTTTTCTGTTAAGTACAATGAACTTTTATTATTATTTGAGTGAAACAAACTAATTTCATTTAATTAATTTCACTGTTCTGTTTTACAGTGCACTTGTCACCATGACCAACTTTTCTAAATTAGCATAACAAAACATTAATGACTACTAAATCTCCCTTACCATTAATCTTGCACAAAAAAACATTATATAACACTTGATTTTAGCATTTACTTTTCCTTTAGAGTGCCATGGGCAAAGCATGGGCAAAACAGTTTAGTTTACTTGAAATATGTCAGTGCTGTGAACTCAAAAGTAAAAGAAAGTTTTAAATATTCACAACAGTTAATTTAACTGAACTAATTTGTTTAATTTAAGTTTGTCCTACTCAAACGAATTAAGTATTTTGAGTGTTAGGGTTTACAGAGAAGTATGTCTGTATTAATCTTATTAAACAGTAATAAAATATATTGCAAGCTATTCAGCCTGGATGCAGAAACAAATTATTCAGTTTTCTCACAATGGGATGTTTTTCCTTGTTATATCTCAGTATAAAAGCCATTACTGAAAATAATGTAAAAGAAGTCATATTTTCAGTGTTTATATGGTTGTGACAGAATATAAGTCATATGCAGTCATAAACATACAGTATAAAGACACATTTTTGCGTGTGACAGCTGTATGCACACACTACTGATTTAATGTGTATATGCTCATGTATAACAGAGAAACAACCTGTAAATCGTCTCATTCAGTCACTCTTGACAGCTGTGTGAAGTTAACAGCATCTCTAACAAACCGTGGCAGTTTGGGTAATAAAAGCCCTTCACAAGTGAGAGAATCTTCACTTTAATGGGTTAAGCGGGTGAAGAACACTCATGGACTCTTGTAAATTGTGTTAATTGTGTTGGTATAGACCCGAGCGGCTGCAGGGCCTCAGAGAGAGAGAGAGAGAGAGAGAGAAAGAGAGAGAGAGAGAGAGAGAGAGAGAGAGAGAGCGCTTTTGATCACAGACTGTAAAAGGAAAAACACATCCACAATTCAAATGCATAAAAAAAAAGGTTTAATTAGCATCAATTGCTTCCATATTGTTGCTATTTCTGTGTCGTTTTCATTTTTAGAAACGTCTGCGTTCAAGTATCTCAACATTATTAGCTTCATGTTTGTTTAAATTATGATTGAAATGCTTCATTTTATAATGAAATTGCTGCTTAATTAAATGAGGGATAAATATTTTCTTTCTCGTTTCACATCCACATGTGCTGTTGTTTTGGGGACCGTGTGTGTGTGTGTGTGTGTGTTTGAGTTCAGATGGAGTGTATCTTGATGAGTTCAACAATCATGAGATTCTGACATCCCGGAAAATTTAAAAAAAGAACGTTTTTTTATTGGCATTGATGGTTTCACAAAGAACCTTGAATCCATGGAAACTTTTCAATGCACAGATTTTAAAAACTTTTAAAATGTTCTTCACATTCTAAGAAAAAAAAATGGTTCTTTTAAGAAAGGTTCTTTGGGGAACCAAATATGGTCCTTCTATAGCATCAGTGAGAAAAAACCCTTTTTGAAGCCTTTATTTTTAAGAGCGTGGCTTAATTTTTTTCTTATTGATACAATAATCACATGAGCACACGAGTCACATGACAGTCTTTAGTTCCTGATAACAAATGTGTTTAATGTACATCTAATGAAAATGAAATGAATGTTTTATTTTTATGAGTGCATGTAAAAAAAAATGATAGTTAGTTAGGAAGGTGAATTTGAATCTAGTCAGATATTGCTCAACCTGTCCCAGAATTCAACACTCTTCCAGACATTTCACCCTCCTCATCACCTTTTACGCCTTTGAGTTCAACCCCGTCCTTCAGAGATCTCTTCTCCCACACGCTTTCAAAACAAAACTCACATTTCAGCCCCGTTAAAAAAGGACAAGAAAAACAGGCCGCCTGCTTTGTTCTGTCTTGCGGGTTCAGCTTTGTTGTCATTACATGCCTTAATTCATGTAAGTCCAATTTATAATCAGCAGTTCCAGAAAGGAAGGTTATAATAATACGCTGTAATTCTTTTCTCAACTTGGAGTGTTTTCTTTGGTCACTGTTGATGTCACAGAGCCATTAAAATGCCAAATATGACCTAATAGTCATTTCCATCCAGAGCGGAGCAGGGAAACACTGGGCTGGCAACGCATGATCGCTGTATGCGAGGACGCCTTTCCTGAATTTGGTTTTTGGAAACATACAAACCAGTGTTTCTGTGAGTCAATGAGACTTTTTCCTGCAGTACGGAATGTGTGTCAAATCTGAACATCATCTGTTTACTTCAAGACACATCATAAATAATGCACAATAAGACCATTATACACATTAAAAAAAGATTTATGTATTTGAAATGCATATCAAATTTCCATCCATTTGCATTAGACAGTTTTAACATGAACTAATAAACTTAATGTGATGCATATTTGTCAGTCATGCATCCATGAAACAGGTCAGATTTCTGCACTCAAAAAATCATGGCATAGTTAATTATTAACTATTTGCATCTATTTAATTTGATTTAAATGATCATATTTTCAAAATGCATTCATTTAAATGGCTTAGAAAAAAATACATTTATTCAGTTAAAAAGTGTGAGCATGGTTAAATATGGCATGCTGTGGAACAAGCAATATCCCAATGAACAAAAATATGAAGACTTCAGATGCAAAAGCCTCTAAGTGCCATCTGAAATTTTCTTCTAAAATGAGCATTTTTATCAAGCTCGTATGTTTATGTTCAGTCATTTCACTTTAATGGCAATGAAAATGACCTATTCATTGCCATTAAAGTGAAATTACTGAACCTAAACATACGTAAAAATGCACACTTTAGAAGAAAATTTCAGACGGCACTTAGAGGCTTTTGCATCTGAAGTCTTCATATGTTCTAAGAACGTTTTTCTAACGTTCCCATTAAGTTATGAAAACGTTATATCTGAATGTTCTCTAAACGTTCAAAACGTAAATGCCTGGTTATGCGAACGTTAAGGAAACATTCCATTTCATCATTATTTGAATGTTACTTTTGGGTGTTTTCTGAACATTCCAAAACTAGTAACATTTAAAAAATGTTGAATGAACTAAATCATTTCAGAAAAACTTTCCATGAACGATGTATAAATAATGTTTTTGTGCTAACGTTTTGAGAACATTATTAAAGACCATATAACTTTGAACAAACCTTCTATTGGAAGAACATTTGTTCAACGTTCTGAGAACGTTCCCTGTTAGCTGGGATTTAAACCAATTGGACTGATTGATGATAAATATATAAACCTGGTTATTGTGCATTAAAAACACATTCAGGTTATTAGTACAGAAATCTCTTTCATTTATGTCACATTAAGTTTATTAGTATCCACATGGATGGAAATTTGATGTGGAATTCAAATACATAAATCTTGTAAATATGTTTGTGTGTATTACAGAAGGTTATTATTTGAAGGGCGTCATTTTTCATTTGGAAATGTCACATAACGGACGGGTTGTTTTTATGAAGACCGTGTGACTGTCCGATGGATGAACCGAGCGATTCTGAGCTCCTGTCATATTCCGTATCTCATCCTTCATGAGATTTCCTGTATTTTCAGAAGGTCAGCAAACGAAGACCGAGGCGAGAGCAGAAAAACACGCCGGTGTCTGTTTCGCTCGGCGTTTAATATTGGGGGTATTTGAGCAGTTCTTCTCTCTGAGTTCTGTTGCTTTTGTTTGAGGCCACACACTGCGGTCCAAAGCCTTCATCACAGTTCTGGAGCCGAACCTGAGAACCGACAGCTGGAAACACTCAGTGAAGTCCACGGCTCATGTGGGCAGCTTTACAGAGATTCACATGACAGTATCCTAATAAAAGCCTCTCTCGCTGTTGCTCTTTCTGCATCTCTCTCGCTCACACATGCCTTTTTATGAACGAAACCCAATATCAATCTCTGTGTCAGGAGATCCTGCTTTATCAGACGCTGAGGTGGGTCTAAAATTTCAGCTTTTCTGCTCTGAAATCTGAACGACAACAGAGCCAACATGAACAAACGCAAACAGCACTCACCACCCACTTTACTAATGTGACATATTTACAAGTAAAACAGCTTTTATCTATGAGGAATAAGTTGTGCATCTATACGATTCCATCTAAATATTTCGTCATAATAAACTCTGGATGTGTTTGATGGTCAGAACGCATATTAAATGCATATTTGTTAAGAATAGATGTTCTATTGCTAAATGCATAAACGTAAATATGTTTGTTTTCATCTTCATTCATGATCCACGTCAGTTGTGAAGCCAAAGAAAATGTTCTCCGTGTTCTACATTGTGGACAACACTAAACTAACAGAAATTATTTGGCTTGTGCCTTTAATTGCCCTACAGCCTCAACAAACCATCAAGTTCTCCGATTCACAGGAGAGTTTAATAAACTCTTGCATGTTTGATTTTGCGTGAGATTAAGTAAGTTCAGTCGGCCGTTGGTGCATCCCGGTCCGAACACCTCCAGCTACGAGTTCCGCCTATGAAGCGCCTCCAATTCCCGCACCTGGTTCGGATTCCAGCCTCACGCTCTGCTTTCTTTGGACTGAAGCTCTTCCCCACATTGCGCCACTTTTCTTTGAGATGTACAGCGCGCGCTGATACCACGTGATATGTGGAACGTTCCATTGATTGTGGAACATCTTCAAAGTCCCTTTAAGACAAGTCGTTTCACTCGGCGGCCATCTTTGATTAAATTTCATATTTGAAATCACCAATGAAATCTGACAACAACTGTCTAATAAATTTTGTTTCTAAAAGTTCGATTCATGACAAAAAACGGCATTTTTTCCCGGCTGGATCAAGCTAATGCACACGCGCAGTCCTAAGTGCGCGTCTCCGTAGAAAGCGCATCTGACTGTTTCTATAGGAACCGGAGCTTCTAATAGCCACTGCAGTGACGCTATGACTTTACCAATCGGCGACTGGCTCTTATTTAGCTGGCTCTTACTTGAGCACCCATCTAGCTCATGTTTACTTTGAAAAATCAATGGTAAAGCACCACACAAACACGTGTTCTGTCTGTGCGAACGGCAACATTTGAAACAGAAGCTGAAACGCACAGCAGGCGCGACTCACATTCTAAATTTGCATTCAAACGCACAAACAAAAATAGTCTATTTTCATCTGTACCTGTCTTTTTGAAATAAATTATAAGTATATTTGTATTCTGCATTCCTCTCACCTCATCCGTTATCTTTCAGGGATTTTTTCCACTGAGGTTTTTGCAGTGCATTCTGGGACTGACTTCTCTGTACATGCAATGCAGATTTAGGCTAAAGAATGAATCTTAAAGGGTTAGTTCACCCAAAAATGAAATTTCTGTCATTAGTTACTCACCCTCATCCACACCCGTAAGACCTTCATTCATCTTCAGATCACAAAACTGGATGGCTCAGTGAGGCCTGCATTGACAGCAAGATAACACTTTTTTTCTGAGAGAGTAATTAATGACAGAACTTTCATTTTTGGGTGAACTAACACTTTAAAAGGCAGCAAAATGTTGTGGAGCAGCAGACGTGGTTTGTTGCTTTGCACTTTTTTCATTTTAATTGTATGCTGCAAATTCTTTGGCAATGCAAGTGTAAAACTATCTGCCATGCCAATAAAGCACCTTAAAACTGAAAACTGAATGTGAACATTTGAACTGATCAAATGTGTTGAATGCAGTGTAAATTGTTTTGGATAAAGGCATCTGCCAAATATATAAAACCTTAAATTAGGTGCATGTGTATGATCTCTTGAAATACTGCCTATGTTTATGCAGTTATGAGCGTGAACATTGTTACTCTGATGTAACTGTACTTGCACAGAGTATGAGTGAGTGTGTGTGTGTTGTCAGAGTGAATCATGTCAGTGGGGAAACAGAAAGACTAAACTGAGGTCAGTCATTTTTTGGAGGAAAAAAATGTAAAAAATAAACCCGTTCAAAGGGTCTTTGAGAATATGAAATTTGAACACAGTCATTTCGCTTGAATTGGCCAAATTTCAGTCACCAGTGAAACGCTGAACTGTTTTTAAATTCAGCGTCACTTTTGAACACTGTGTCAAATCCCAGCGCTGCGGACCATGTGTGAGTTTATTTCACCCTTCAGTCCCAGTGATGAAGACCTTCTGTCTATCAGACGATTCATATCCCAAACATTTATCATAGAAATCACTGCGATTAAATGGAGAACAAACTGCTTCTTGATGCAGTTTTGGCTTCTTGACACTGTGGCTTGTTCAGTTAAGGTTAAAAAGACAATTAATATTCAGTAATAATATTGATTTAACTGCACTGACACTATCAGATGAAAACAGAACTTGAACTGAATTGATTGAATAATGACTAACTTTGCAACATTGACATTGTTTTTGAACTGAATTGAATCAACACTGAATCTGGATTGAGTGTAAAAATGACACTATTGTCTTCTGTAGAGATGCTTTATAGTTTAAATTGAATTTGTTTCATAATTGATGAAATTTGCACTATTCACACCATTAAACTGAACTGAATTAATTTCATAAATGATGAAATTTGCACCATTCACACCATTGAACTGAATTGAATTTGTTTCATAATTTGTGAAATTTGCACCATTCACACCGTTATTGAACTGAATTGAATTAAATTTAAAATTGATTTCATTTGCACCATTCACACCATTGAACTGAACTGAATTTGTTTCATAAATGATTAAATTTGCACCATTCATAATATTGAACTGAAGTGAATTTGTTTCATAATTTGTGAAATTTGCAACATTTACACTGTTATTGAACTGAATTGAATTAAATTTAAAATTGATTTCATTTGCAACATTCACACCATTGAACTGAACTGAATTTGTTTCATAATTTGTGAAATTTGCAACATTGACACTGTTAATAAACTGAATTGAATTCATTTCATAATTGATTAAATTTGCCCCATTGACACTTTTTAACATAAGTTGTTTCATAATTTGTGAAATTTGCAACATTGACACATTATTGAACTGAAATTAATTTGTTTGATAATTGATGAAATTTGCACCAGTCACACCATTGAACTGAACTGAATTTGTTTGATAATTGATGAAATTTGCATCATTCACACTATTGAACTGAACTGAATTAATTACATAATTGATTAAATCTGCACCATTCACACTTTTGAACAATTTATTTCATAATTTGTGAAATTTGCAACATTCACACCGTTATTGAACTGAATTGAATTAAATTTAAAATTGATTTCATTTGCACCATTCACACCATTGAACTGAACTGAATTTGTTTCGTAAATGATTAAATTTGCACCATTCATAATATTGAACTGAAGTGAATTTGTTTCATAATTTGTGAAATTTGCAACATTTACACTGTTATTGAACTGAATTGAATTAAATTTAAAATTGATTTCATTTGCAACATTCACACCATTGAACTGAACTGAATTTGTTTCATAATTTGTGAAATTTGCAACATTGACACTGTTAATAAACTGAATTGAATTCATTTCATAATTGATTAAATTTGCCCCATTGACACTTTTTAACATAAGTTGTTTCATAATTTGTGAAATTTGCAACATTGACACATTATTGAACTGAAATTAATTTGTTTGATAATTGATGAAATTTGCACCAGTCACACCATTGAACTGAACTGAATTTGTTTGATAATTGATGAAATTTGCATCATTCACACTATTGAACTGAACTGAATTACATAATTGATTAAATCTGCACCATTCACACTTTTGAACAATTTATTTCATAATTTGTGAAATTTGCAACATTCACACCGTTATTGAACTGAATTGAATTAAATTTAAAATTGATTTCATTTGCACCATTCACACCATTGAACTGAACTGAATTTGTTTCGTAAATGATTAAATTTGCACCATTCATAATATTGAACTGAAGTGAATTTGTTTCATAATTTGTGAAATTTGCAACATTTACACTGTTATTGAACTGAATTGAATTAAATTTAAAATTGATTTCATTTGCAACATTCACACCATTGAACTGAACTGAATTTGTTTCATAATTTGTGAAATTTGCAACATTGACACTGTTAATAAACTGAATTGAATTCATTTCATAATTGATTAAATTTGCCCCATTGACACTTTTTAACATAAGTTGTTTCATAATTTGTGAAATTTGCAACATTGACACATTATTGAACTGAAATTAATTTGTTTGATAATTGATGAAATTTGCACCAGTCACACCATTGAACTGAACTGAATTTGTTTGATAATTGATGAAATTTGCATCATTCACACTATTGAACTGAACTGAATTAATTACATAATTGATTAAATCTGCACCATTCACACTTTTGAACAATTTATTTCATAATTTGTGAAATTTGCAACATTCACACCGTTATTGAACTGAATTGAATTAAATTTAAAATTGATTTCATTTGCAACATTCACACCATTGAACTGAACTGAATTTGTTTCATAAATGATTTCATTTGCAACATTCACACCATTCAACTGAACTGAATTTGTTTCATAATTTGTGAAATTTGCAACATTGACACTGTTAATAAACTGAATTGAATTAATTTCATAATTGAGGAAATTTGCCCCATTCACACTTTTTAACATAAGTTGTTTCATAATTTGTGAAATTTGCAACATTCACACTTTTGAACTGAATGTATTTCATAATTTGTGAAATTTGCAACATTGACACTGTTAATGAAATGAATTGAATTTGTTTCATAAATGATTACATTTGCACTATTCACAATATTGAACTGAATTGAATTTGTTTCGTAATTAATACAATTCGCAACATTCACACTATTGAACTGAATTCGTTTCATAATTGATGAAATTTGCCCCATTCACACTTTTTTACATAATTTGTTTCATAATTTGTGAAATTTGCAACATTGATACATTATTGAACTGAAATTAATTTGTTTGATAATTGATGAAATTTGCACCATTCACACCATTGAACTGAATTGAATTTGTTATTAACTTTGTTATTTCCCTGTTTATTACTGTGAAGCTGCTTTGAAACAGTCTGTATTGTATAAATAAGTGAGTAATAAAGCTGACTCCAGGGATCAAAAGTCTGAGATCTCAATATGAACTCAAATGTTTCTCATCGAATGATCTGAGCTGCTCCAGCTCCAGTGACTCATTAGGGTCTGTTTTAATTTCTCCTGAGGAATTTCAGGAGAATCATCTGAGACAATAATGAAACATGAATGAAACATAACACATTTCCCTGAGCCTCATCTGTGCCGCGGTCAGAGGTTTGGACAGTGATAGCTGCTTCAGCTGGAGTCTCTAAACTGCGTTTGGTGGCAGCGTCTGTGCCAGTTGCCAAGCAGGAAGTTTGGGAGCAGCTCTCGTATCCTGTTCCACAATAGCTGGAAGCGTGTGTGTCTTTAAATGGGAGAGCAGGAATTAAACACCCTCAGCGCAGCCGAGCAGAACGAGAACGCGATAAATGACCTTCTCTCAGTGTGAACCTGCTGATACACAGGAAACCAAAGAACATCACAGCGGTGAGAACATTTACATAATAGAATAGAAGTCCCATCCAAACACACACACACAACTCACATGGGAGAGAGTGTGTGTGTATCTAAAATCTTTCACCATCCTAAATGACATTCATTTATTTAAAAAAAATCATAGTTTTGTGCCTGATAAATACTGCTTTGACTGTAAAAAAAAAAAAAAAAAGTAAATTTGAAAAAGTGAATCAAACAAAAGTGAATTAATTTGATATATTTATATACATTTATTATATTTTGTTTATTTTATCGTGTTTTTAAAATGTACCTAAAAATAATTTTTTTAGTTTGGCTTTTAGTTGATTGTTTGTAGTTGATTATTTTTATTCTTTATGTGTTTTATTAGTTTGTATTGTTAAGGGTAAATAAAACTATTGTTATTTATTTAGGTTTATTTTTATTATTTAAAGTGCTTTCAGAAGCTTCTTCTAAAGGCGCTATAAAATAGTTTATTCTTATTATTTATTATAAAAATATGAATATTTATTATTATTATTATTAATACTATTATTTTTGTTTTATAGTTGATTCAAACTTTTTTCAGAATTGACAAATTTTTGCAACATCGACAGTTATTGAACTGAACTGAATCAACGTTGATCTGAAAGAACACTGAACTAAATTGATCTGAATCTTATTGTCATTTTAGAGCTGCTTTATAACTGAATTTGATCTTGTTTGATATCTGATGAAAGTTGCATGATTAATTCTGTTATTTTCCTGTTTTACTCTGAAGCTGCTCTGAAACAACCTGTACTGTATAAAGTGTACTGTAGAAATAAAGGTGACTTGACTGATAATATACAGTAGTCAACATTTGAAGTGGATCAAAAAAGTTCATCAAAGTTGCAAAAAGAAGGTTTTAGGACAATTTTGTTGAAAGGTTTTGATTCACTTCAAATGTTGACTTCTATATATACAAAATATTTTTTTAAAAATATTGTTCCCTTAAACCACTTCAGTAGTTGCTATTTGTTAGTGGTTTGTGGTGTCACTCACTACTTTTACAAAAGAGCAGCTTGACTAAAGTTGAACTAGTTTATGAAACGAAAACGGTCAGTTCATCAGCACAGTGGTCACGTCCTGATCCCTCGGTCAACACAGGCAACATTAAAAAATGAAGAAACAAAGCTAAAGCTTGAAAGTAGCTTCACCAGCACTGGATTATAAATGTGTTTTGGTTTGAACCTTGAATATGTTGAACAGTAAATAATATCAGACAGATGTCCGAGTGTGTGCATTTGGATGGGAATGAGAGGATAATCGGTTCTGTTTTTCACTTCATCACATCATGTCTTCCCCTCCCGTCCGTCTCTTTCTGTGTGTCTGTGTGGTTTGCGTCTCGGGGGTCTGCGGTTCATCCTCGGCCTTGAATTCAGGGCCGAGTGTTGGATGTTGAAATTCCTCACGTCAAGGAGTTTCAGCAGTTCCAAACTCATTCATGAGGAGTATTTGTAGATGTCCGGTACATTTCAAACACACCTGTGCATTGATGTAAACTGCATTAATATTTACTTTTGCACTGCATTTCATGAACATTTACAAAAACAAAAGTGTGGAGTTTGAAAGAAGGTTTGAGACTGTCATATGTGTGTGTGATGTGAGGAAAACAGCTGGTAAAGCATTTTAGGCGTTGTGTGTTTGGATGTTTGCTGTCAGAAACAGGCCTCTAGTAAAGTCTGGGATTCTGAACACTGGAGTTCAGACGTTTTCTGACAGGAGTGTAAATCCTGACCGGTCCAGCATGACAAAATATATTTTCACATGTGTCAGTTGTTCAGTGAGTGGTAAGTCCTAAAAGGAAAAACACTTGATTAAACAAATTTAAAATTAATTAAAATGTTTTATGTGAAAAAAGGACAAGTATTTAATAGCTTTGCATTGTTTTGCCATTTAATCAGAATCTGTGTGAACTAGTGGTCAACCAGTGAACTAGTGGTTTTCACTACTGTTTTACAAATCCTATGTATTCCAACATACTACTCCTTTGGTGTACTGTTTTTTACATATTATATAGTAGGGAGGTATTCGATTTGGACACAGTGATACTGTATCAGTGTTTTAGTGGGTAGTGTGCAGTGTACAGTTTGTAGCGTATACTGTGTAGTATGCAGTGTACAGTGTGTTGTGTAGTGTGTAGCATGTACTGTCTAGTATGCAGTGTACAGTGTGTAGCGTGCAGTGTACATTATGAAGTGTGCAGTGTACAGTGTAGCATGTAGTGTACAGTGTGTAGTGTGTAGTGTACAGTGTACAGTGTAGTGTGCAGTGTACAGTGGTGTAGCATGCAGTGTACAGTATGTAGAATACAGTATGTAGCGTGCAATATGTAGCATGCAGTGTAGTGTGTAACAGTGTACAGTGTGTAGCATGCAGTGTGTAGAATGCAGTGTACAGTATGTAGTGTACCGTGTGTAGTGTGCAGCGTGTAGCATGCAGTGTACAGTGTGTAGCATGCAGTGTACAGTATGTAGTGTACAGTGTCTAACATACAGTATATAGTATGTAGTGTAGCGTGCAGTGTACGATATGTAGTGTACAGTGTATAGTGTACAGTGTGTAGCATGCAGTGTACAGTATGTAGTGTACAGTGTAGCTGGCAGTGTGGAGTATGTAGCGTACAGTGTCTAGCATGCAGTGTACTGTATGTAGTTTACAGTGTCTAGCGTGCAGTGTACAGTGTGTAGTGTACAGTGTCTAACATGCAGTGTAAAGTATGTAGTCTACAGTGTGTAGCGTGCAGTGCACAGTATGTAGTCTACAGTGTGTAGCGTGCAGTGCACAGTATGTAGTGTAGTGTGTAGCATGCAGTGTAAAGTGTGTAGCATGCAGTGTGTAGTGTACAGTACATAGTGTACAGCGTGTAGCGTGCAGTGTATAGTGCGTAGCATGCAGTGTGTAGCGTGCAGTGTACAGTATGTAGTGTACAGTGTATAGCATGCAGTGTACAATATGTAGTGTACCGTGTGTAGCGTGCAGTGTACGATATGTAGTGTACAGTATATAGTGTACAGCGTGTAGCATGCAGTGTACAGTATATAGTGTACAGTGTAGCTGGCAGTGTACAGTATGTAGTGTACAGTGTCTAACATGCAGTGTAAAGTATGTAGTCTACAGTGTGTAGTGTACAGTGTACAGTATGTAGTGTGTAGCTTACAGTGTACAGTATGTAGTGTACAGTGTGTAGCGTGCAGTGTATAGTGTGTAGCATGCAGTGTGCAGTGTGGGCGTATGAAAGGATTCTAGCAGGCGTTGTGTGTGTATTCAGTGATAACAGCGGTTCAGAGGAGTGGCTGTGGTTCAGACTCGATAACACGAGGTTCAGCAGAAGATAAACTCCAGCAGGAGCTTCACATGCCCTCCGGACACACTGTGGGCCTTTTTCCATCTGCAATGAAAACAGAGCCCATGAAATCTTCAAATCCCCCAAACGAGCGCAGATAGTAAGTTGTGGGCGTCTCCAGAGAAAAGAAAAACTACTCGCTCCACAGTGAATCATCTGCCAGAATCATTGCGCACATCATGTTTTATAGCAGAAATATGATTTTTCTGCAGCCGTGGGGATTAGATGCAGATCTGTAACTCTAGTTATATGAGCACTCATGAGAGAGGCAGGAAATCATGTGGCATTAAGCACAAAACTGCTTCCTGTGTCACAATCAGGGAGGACAGGAGAGCTTCATCTGCTCATAAAGCTCATCTATGACATAAACTACATGTGATCAAGCCCTGTGGAGAGAGTTTCAGAGATTACAGTTTGAGTTTGTTTGATGAACTCCAGGAAAGCAGGACGACACACAAACACATTATCACACAAAACGCTGAGACTAAAAATACAGCTGTCTGTCTTTGTCAAGGTTAATGTATCCTGTGGAAGAGAGATTGATTATTTAGAGGAATATTTCAGCAGACAAACAACGAGTTCCTCAATCCTGGCTTCTTAAGAAACTTTCAGTCATTTTATGTGCATCTCTGTTGCTGTGATTGATTAAAAGCCCATATAGGTTGCCTTATCACTCAACAACAACTGACACATGAAAATACAGTATATTCAGGTGAATGGTGAAAATGTGAGTAATGTGTCATGCTGGACCTGTCAGGATTTAGGCTACACGCCTCTCTCAGGTAGGCTATAAAGTCAAAGTAAATCGAGCCACTTTAAAGCTCACAGGATACAGAGAGTCTGCGCTCATGAAGATATCATGCCGTCCTGATGCATTAGTGCTTTAATATCAGCATCATCACACACCTGTTCGCATGACTGCTGCTAATTCAGAGCCGCTGCGTGTGTGTGAGAGATACGCGCTGGAGTAACGCGGCACAGATGGCGGTGAGGAGATTTCGGCTCTGATTGTAAGTAACACGCCTTTAAAAGAGCCGTATCTTTTTACGCCGCGCGTTTATGAGCTCCATATGGCCGTGGCGCTGCTAATCTGAAGAATGATTTTACACTACAAACGCAGCAGCTCCAGTAATGAAGGAAACGTGCCGCTTAACTGTGAGGAAATTCCGCAGCTCTTTTCCTGAGACGCTCTTGTTAACCAGCCTGAAATGTGCGTTACTCACAGCAGATGCACCAGAACATTGTTTAGGCCTACATGCACAAATTTTCATCAATCCAAGTGAATCCAATCGGATTTCAGATTATCTGAAAGTTGTATTTATAGCCTATAAACCCTAAACTTTGCAAACCAATTAAAATTTTAATTTGCATATGCATTAATGTATTCCGAACAAAACTTAAGCCGCATTCAGAAATCAAGCATTCTGCGTTAGTTCAGGCAGGCCTCGTAGTCAAGCTCCGCTATCAGCTGATTCGCAAATTCCAACCCCACCCATATCAGCTGATCCGATTTCTACGGACTCCATTGGCAACTCTAAAATAAGGTGCACATACTCTCTTTTGTACTTATTTACAGAAGTAGTAGTTCATATGGGTACTTTTCACCTACTCTACAGTACATACTTGTTGCATACTGTTTTTTGTCTGCTATATAGAGGGGAAGTATACAATTTCGGATGCAGCCGATGGCTGCATTTAAGTCAATTTTTTTTATGCACCTGCTAAATTCCCTCTATCTCGTTCACCTGGATGTACGTCATTGCTTATGTTGCACAAGTGCCCACTACTGGCGGAACCCTCGAAATGCGTTTAAATGGAACACTCTAAGTCCTTGATTACTTGAAATCTGCAATGGAGCTGATTTATTATTTACGTTTGTTTCTTATGAATTTGTTTTACGCACCATTCTATAGGTTTGTATGTATGTTTGGGCTGTTGGAGAAAATATAAAAAATTACACAAACGAAAATGAGAATACAATAAACTATAACAGTCAGCTTAATGTAGCTACAGCCTTAAATGGAGTGTCTATTTACACTAAGTGCAAATAGCGTCCCTTGTAGGCAAATGTTATTTACACTTGCTCCGCCCACCAATGTCTGGTTGGACTACTCAAGCTTTAAAGGTGCCCAAGAATGTTTTTTCACAAGATGTAATATAAGTCTAAGGTGTCTCCTGAATGTGTCTGTGAAGTTTCAGCTCAAAATACCCCATAGATTTTTTTTAATTAATTTTTTTAACTGCCTATTTTGGGGCATCATTAACTATACACTGATTTTTCCAGCGCGCCGCCCCTTTAAATCACGTGCTCCCTGCCAAACGAGCTCTCGACTATATTACAGCGCATTTACAAAGTTCACACAGCTAATATAACCCTCAAATGGATCTTTACAAGATGTTCATCATGCATGCTGTGTGCATACATCGAATCATGTGAGTATAGTATTTATTTTGATGTTTACATTTGATTCTCTATGAGTTTGAGGCTGTGATCCGTGGCTAACGGCTAATGCTACACTGTTGGAGAGATTTATAAAGAATGAAGTTGTGCTTATGAATTATACAGACTGCACATGTTTAAAAATGAAAATAGCGACGGCTCTTGTCTCCGTGAATACAGTAAGAAACAATGGTAACTTTAACCTCATTTAACAGTACATTAGCAACATGCTAACGAAACATTTAGATAGACAATTTACAAATATCACTAAAAATATCATGATATCATGGATCATGTCAGTTATTATTGCTCCATCTGTAATTTTTCGCTGTTGTTCTTGCTTGCTTACCTTGTCTGCACAAATCCAGGCATTAATACTGCCTTTCCTTGTCTAATGCTCGATCATGGGCTGGCATATGCAAATATTAGGGGCGTACATATTAATGATCCCGACTGTTACGTAACAGTCAGTGTTATGTTGAGATCCGCGTGTTTTCCGGAAGTCTTTTAAACAAATGAGATTTACATAAGAAAGAGGAAGCAATGGTGTTTGAGACTCACTGTATGTCTTTTCCATGTACTGAACTCTTGTTATTCAACTATGCCAAGATAAATTAAATTTTTCATTCGAGGGCACCTTTAAAAAAGATGTGGGGAATTCAACATCTTCAGTGGAGCAGCAGTAGCGAGTAAGGCTCACACACCTGGCTTTTAATGCGATCGAATTTCACTTAGTGTAAATAACATATCGCTAAGAAAATGCTGCTACTGTCACTTAGTGTAAATAGAATACATTTCTATTTTCACTTAGTGCAAATAGCCACTGCCATTATTTCAGTCAGGACCACTTAAGTCAAAAATTACAAGAGACAAACTTTAGTCAATTTTTTATTGGCATATTTTGCTGAAGTTACAATTTGGCGGTATGGCTCTGTTCTAAATTCCCTGTCCTTTTCATGAGCTCCATGAAAGCCAAGACCAGGAACAGCAGCAGCTTCTGGGGACAACCTCCCATTTTTTAACTGGATAAGCAGCACAAAATCCCCCTATTGAGAACAGAGCATGCATCATGACACTGATTAAGTTAGACACAAGTTTAAGGAGGAGCTGGGGAGGAGGTGGGTTGCAAGCAGCGTGCAGTGGAAGCAGCCAAACCCGTTTAAGTAATGCGCCTTATTTTAGAGTTGCCAATGGAGTCCATAGAAATCGGATCAGCTGATATGGGTGGGGTTGGAATTTGTGAATCAGCTGATAGCGGAGCTTGACTACGAGGCCTGCCTGAACTGACGCAGAATGCTTGATTAAATGAAGTTAAATGTTGAAATAATGCCAATATCATACACTAGAATTGTGTAGGGTGGCGGTAAATTAAGCACAATGTGTTGTGACGTCACAATCATGGTGCATTGTGGTCTTTGGATCTGCCTGAAGTGTATGTGTTTAGTAGACCCGCTCCCTCTTTCAAAATTGAGGAGTCGAGGGTCTGTCCAAGTAAACTTCCCTTGTCCACTTGACGAAGTTGAACACGCTTCAAAATGGTGGCGGGGATTTCCTCAAAGGGCAGTGCTCAGGGAAGTTCGTAAGTGTGTGTCTAAGAGTGGAGTTACAATTTTCGGTTTTGCCTTGACAAATTTCAGTCTCCTTAACCGACCACTTCATGTGAAGCAAAAACATATGCACGTTTGTAAGAAGTAAAATGCATGTAAACAGAGATGTTATTATAAAAGTGCTCTGGTAAACATGCACATGCATGCAATATTTAGTTGAATCCGATTGAAAAGATGGTCATATTCAAGCATTCAGCCAACTAACAGTGAATGTTCTGGCAAGATTCTTTCAAAGTTATAAACATTCGTCATGTAACATTAATAGAACATTCGTTCAGCGTTATCTGGTCTTTAACTCTTTCCCTGCCACTGACGTGATTTTCCGGCAATCCATGTTTTCGCTGTTATACGGTAGGGGGCGCACATCTTCTGAAAGAGTACAGAATCTCCGGATCAAAACACAGGCGAAGGAGGAGAAACAAGCGATAGAAGCATTGCTTATGCATGTTGTAGTCTTTGAAAAAACATGATTTTCTCAGCTTTTTGTTCAAAATGTTCAGATTTTTGTTCAGAATTTTTCTTGAATTAAAGCTAAAATAAAACAGGTTTGTTTGTTTGTTTGTTTAAAAGCAGTCTCTCTGTTATTTTGAAAATGATCAAAAATGCACATTTAAAAAAAAACACTGGCGGGGAAAGAGTTAATGTTTTCGAAATGTTAGCACAAAAACATTATTAATACATCATTCATGGAAGGTTTTAGATGTTTGTGTAACATTTTGTAATGTTATTAATTGTTTCAGAATGTTCAGAGAACATTGAGAAGTAACGTTCCCATAATGTTTAGAGCTAACAAAAGATTTTTCTTCAGCTGGGGACATGCTTTTGATTGGATTTCAGGTCTGCACCACCCCTTTCAAACCAATAGAAATGTAATTCGAATTGGCCGAGGTGTTCACATGAAGGCTTTTCAATCCGATTGAGCCATCAATACAACTACAAGCATCATTTGGATTATTTGGAAGAAACATCTTAAATTAGGAATAAGCTTCTTGAATGATAACCATCTCTATAGATATTGCTTTGTATATGCGAGTGTGATTAATGCTTGCTGATCATTTTAATATTTAGCCTACTTTACTCAAATGAGCTTTCCGTCCCACTGACGAGCTCCTTTCCTGACTGAAAGCGTGTGTACGTGTGCGTTCATTAGTGATATCCAGCTCATTTTCTCCGTCTCACACATGACTGCTCCTGTTGTGCCGAGGTTGTTCATTCCGCTCAGCTGTAGATGAGCGTCCGAAAGCAGGAACAATGTCTAATCTCTGTTCTGTCGCTTTGAACTCGCTCACAAACAAGCTCAACAGGCCGATTCTCACACTGTGTGAATACAGAGACAAAGACGTCCAGCCGAGAGCTCGTCAACTGCAGGACGGAGGATTAATTAGCTCGGGTTGCTCAGAACCCCCGTCCCGGCCCATCGGCATTAACGGACGCTCATTGCTATTCTACACGCAGGAATACTTTCACAACACGTCATTAAAGCATCTTTTTGTCTTTTGGAACTTTAATATTTTAACCACGGCAAAGGCTTGCATACTGTGCAATGACACTGTATACTGCACGCTATTATCTCACTGTGTGAATCAGCACGCACACACAAACATCAGGCAGAAGACTGTGGTTAAAGATTCTTTTGGTCACTCTGGAAAGGGAATGTGAAGTCGAACGCACTGCATTGTGGGATATAGTATCTCTCCCAGAGTGCTCTGATAAACTGCATGTTTGGCAAAAGCAGCAGAACATCTGGGTATTTCATACATACAGATCATTCACAGCCTACTGGTCACACACTGCCAAATGTGCAAATATTTAAACATTTTTAACCCTATAAATTCCATCATATTTGATACACAAAGGCCTCTAAATGATCAACATGATCTGATAAACCTGTCGCACACAATTTCCTCCAGTCCTTCTATTGTGTGATTGATAGTTTAGACTGTTTTATTCAGTTAAAGTCTTTTAGTATAATTGTACAAACGTCCTTCAGCTCGAGCTTCACGTGTCTTTCTGCTGTCAAATCTGCACTGATTTTTATCAAGTAAAGCTAAGAATATTGTTAGTAATATTTCAGCTTTGGTTTACTTGATTATCCAGACATCATTTATTAGAAATTTTAAAAAATTATGATTAATTTTGACTTATTTCACATGTCAGGCTTTACAGGGTTAAATCCAGATACATTTATGTGAGATACAAAGTCTCATTTTCTGAGAAACTTGAACGAGTTTCTTACGGAAGCTTGTTTCTGACATAAAATAATAATTAAAAATAAAAAGGCAATTGCAACTTCTTATCTCACAATTCTGACTTTTACATCTTTTTATATCTCTGTCATGATTGGTTTCAGCAAAAGAAGTAGAGGAAGGATCTAAACACATCAGTCGCGGTTATTAACAATACTTGACGAAAGAAAAAACGTAGCAGAACAGGAGGAGAATAATAACCTTAACTATACCATAAACCTTAACACTCAAAATACTTAATTGGTTTGAGTAGGACAAACTTAAATTAGTTCAGTTAAATTAGCTGTTATGAGTATTTACAGATTTTTCTTTTGAGTTCACAACACTGACATATTTCAAGTATATTCAAATTTACTGAACTGTTTCATCGTTTTGAGTTGTTTGGACTCATTTCTTTTCATTTAGACTAGTTAAACTGAAACTGGGCTGGGATTTCTATTTCCCAGCATGCTTTGCACATGGCACTTGAAAGGGAGATGCTAAAATTATAAGTGTTATATAATGTTTTTTGTGCAAGATTAATGGTAATTGGGTTAATTTGAGAGCAGGTAAGTCACATGTTTTAAGTTGCTGTACTCATTCAGTAAGTGCTATACCATGATATTGTTAACATGTTAGCAAATTAACAAGTTGGCATTTTCTGAATTAGTGTGTTATAGCTAGCAAAATATTTACATTGAGAAAACCTGATAATTCAAAGTTAAATGTATAAATTAGTGTACTCAAATATTTCAAGTTAAGAACAATAAAATGTACTGAGTAAAAAATGAGTAATGAGTAAAAAATAAAAATCTTACTTAAACGTTGTGTTTAACTTTTTTGAGTTCTGACAACTTATTACAGTGTAAATAACTCATTTGATTTGCAAGAACTCAAAATAAAAAAGTTAATTAACTAAATATTTTATGTTAATTGCTATAAAAATGTATGAGCTAGCTCAGTACTTCAAGTTAGGAGCAATAAACATGCATGAGTACTACAAACTCAAAACTTAATAGTTCTGTTTAAAGTTGGGAACATCATAACTCAAAATTTGATGCAACGGAGTACCTTAGTTTTTTTGAGTTAGCTTAACTTATTCGGGTTTACAGTGTAAACAGACGAGAATGGACAAAGAATGACTCAAAACCAAACTAAACAATGAGCAGGTGAATCAAATCAATCAGTCGCTATGGCAACAAATGAAAACAAAAAGGAAACACAGGAAACAAAGATCTACAAACTATAAACGGAATGTTACATCTAACAATTCAGACTTGTGAGATATTCACTCGCACTTGAAAGAAAACGTCAGAATTGTGAAATAAAAAGTCGCAGTTACCTTCTTTTTTTATCCCCTGATGGAAACAAGATTCAAAGTTTTCTGCTTTAAACAAAGGGTCAAAAATAATCTTGTTTTCCCTTTTGAATTAAGTTTATTTTTCTGACGCCACTGACAGATATTTGTTCTCACTTCATTTTGATTAATTTCTCTTCAGTCATTTTGTTTCTCCAGTAAATGTATCTTGATTTAAGAATGTTTAGAATATTTGTTCTGGAAAACAAGACAGAAACACTGAGGAAGAACATGATTTTTTTTTGTTTGCAGTGAGGATGATCATGAACACACTCCCCGCGGTTCTGATCCGTCTTTCTCTGGACTTGAGCAGCATTTTTACAGTTTTACCGTGAATGAAATCAATCTCTGCACATTTACGGCTCTTGGCAGCTGCTCACCCTCTAATTTGTCCCGGTTCACTGCGCCGGTTCGTCTTTGTTTCGTTTAATTGTCATTCCAGAGAACATTCCCTGCTAACCCGGATTGGTTCACGATGGTCGACCTGGGAAAAAGAGAGAGAGATTCCAGGCGAGTCTATTATTAGCTCAAGGTTTGAGCACAAAGACCAGGATGTGAGTTCGTTTAGTTTAGTTTAGTTTAGTTTAAGGACTGGAGTGAGTCTGAAGAGCCGTTCTTTGGTCCTGTGGACGAGGGGAATGATTCATCACTGCATTCCTGACTGCTGCGCTCACCCTGAGAGAGATTCATTACAAACTCGGCTACAGTTTTACATTCACTCTACAGAACCACTGGCACTTTAATATTCACCAAAAGCTTTGACTGGACATCAAAAACACATGCATGATCGTAAATGATCGTGTTTACAGTAAACAGAGCAGTTTTGTTTTAGTGTAATTCAGTTCAATTGTTTTTATTAATATTTTGAATTTTATGTTTAATAATTTTATTTTAAGCTTTAGTCAATTTGTTGTGCTTTACTTTTTAAATATAGTTTTGTTTTTGTTTTTTTCAGTTTTAGTTACAATCTGTTGTGTAATTTTGCCATTTTGTTATTTTAAATTAATACAAAATATATATTAAAAAATATTTTAAAGAATGCCAACAAAACATATTGTAACTTGATATATTTTTAAATATTTTTAATTTTTATTTTAATTTTTTCCACATTTGGTATTTAAGTATACCAAATTGCCATTTTTATATTTTTTTTTAAATATACTTTTTATTCATTTTTATTTTAGTTTTAGACATTTTAATATATCAAGGTACAATTTCTTGTGTTTTAATATATATATATATATATATATATATATATATATATATATATATATATATATATATATATTTTTTTTTTTTTTTTTTTATATAGTTATGAATTTTTATTTCAGTTTTAATTTGTTATTTAAGAACATCAAGTTACAATTTGTTTTGTATTTTTGACATTTTTATATATATATTTAAATCAAGTTTTTTCATTTTTATTTCAGTTTTAATTTTAGTTATTTTAGTATTTAAACTAGCCTGTATTTTAATATATTATATTTAGTAGTGAAACTAAATGAAAATTGCCTTTGCAACTAACAGAAATAAATTAAGTTTTTTTTATAGTCTCATTTAACATTTTATTTCAAGCAACAAAAAATGTTTATTAATGGTTTAAGTTTACTATAATAACCCTGAAACAGACTAATTTCCTATCCAAGAAATCAGTTTTGTAACTAAAACAATGTAAAATAGTAATGCTGAAACGTAACTCAGAACAGCAGATCAAACTGACCAGCATAAACACTCATGAAATCACAGTTTAATCTGAAATGACACTCTAATGGTCCTGCGATGTTTTGGCCGAGCGCAGCAGATATTTGTGGCCACCTTTAGTCGGCTCAGATGGTCCGAGTGCAGGATGGTGAAACAGTCTGCGGCGCAAGAGACAAAGACGGGCAGAAGAATCTGGACATCAGCGCAGACACACAGACCTCAGACACACCAATACGAACATGCATTCACGTCTACATTACAGAGCAAAACATACCGTGCGAATCCCTGCTGAACGCTGACCAAGAAACATGCCGTAGAAAAATGGGATGTTTGTGAAATTCTGAAATTAGAAACAGTGCAAGAGATTGTTTAGAGACTGTGTGAACAAGCCACGAAAACCACATTCCTCTCACCCAGCAAACAGGGAACCTTCTCAGAACATCATCCTCTCAAAGTTCTTCCAGTAACGTTAATAGAACGTTCGTTTTTAAATGTTACACTTATTACTTTTAAATGTTCTCTGAAATGTTCCCATAATGTTTGAAGAATGATAAAAATGGAATGTTCCCTTTTTTGTTAGTTGGGCAGGACTGTAAATCATCACATCCTGACTGTTAAAATAAATGAAGGATGAATAATAGAAAAATCAGTCTTCAAAGATATCTCTGATTAGTTTTTCTCAATTATTAAACACAGCCTCGAACACTCATATTCTCTCATGTTTTGTGGCATCTTAAAAGAAAATAAACAAGAGGCGTGAGTGAGGAGCGTAACCCAGATGAATATAGAGCGCTTCCCTATGGATCGACCGGCCGTAAAACACATCTGAGGAGGCTTTGATGATGATTTCATTCACATGAATATTCGGAGCTGTTCAGAGCGACAGAACCGCTGAAACCAGATCAAAACCAAACACGGAGCGGCGGAACCAGATCCAGAACCTCCAGACTCTTCAGTCACACAGGAAAGGGCTGGAAAAAATGGGCTGATCAAGAAAAATGTTTACTATTAGTATGATTATCACAAATATTGCACCATAAAATCAAAGAAAAATTAAATTATATTTGGCTTAAAGCCTGTATTAGTACCATTTCTGATAATATATAAGTGTAATATACCTGTATGTCAATCCAGTGTGTTTGCTGAGATAAATAGGGAGAGGACACTGTGTTTCTATGGATAAACAAAAACATCAAAAGTGTTTATTATCATTAAATGAAATGTTAATCAGCTCTGAGAATGAGATCCATAAATCCCACAAGATCAAATTTACAGACTGCAGCGTTCACTGTGTTTTCCTGAAGGAGCAAATTTAGCCTGTTTTCAATTGCTTTAAACAATTAGAGTCGCCCTCAACCTAATCACTGACACAACTAACGAGTCCTTTTGAAGCTCGTTAAAATGAGGAACTAATTAAAATGAACAGCTGAGTCTGAGCATTCCTGCGTGTGTGTGTATGAAAAGATGATCAGTTCATGAGCTGTTTGAACTGAAGCAGTACAGCGATCAAGAAATAAAAATACATTTATCGTTTTAGTTTCATGATAAAACTGACTTTGGAAAGCTGAGACTTTGTTTCATATCAAAAGATAGAATGGACAAAGCCTTAAAGGATTAGTTCACTTCAGAATTAAAGCCATGCATGAAAAAGTTCAATTAACATCCAACTAAAACGTTTTCGAATTTTTTTTTTAAATTAATGATGTATGAACAATGATTTTAAGAACATTATTAAAGATCAGATGAATGAACTTATGCACTGAAACAGATTCACCCGTCTGCAGCTCAACATCTATAAATCCAGTCTAATGATTCATGTATAATCGTCTGCAGTAATAACTGAGTGTCCAGCATTAAACTGAATCAGCCGTAATGAATGAATCCAGCGTGACCTGCTTCTCCAGTCGAGTGTGTTTCCCTGAATAAATCTGATGTACCCGTGATGAAAGGAAAGTGTGTTTGAAGCTGTCGCCAGTACAGAGAGACTCGGATCTGCTCAGAGAAACACACTGGCTCCTGCTGGGATCCTCTCACATCACGACTGACACCAACACACACCACAACTAATGAGACGAGAAGCTCCTACCAGAATCATCATGTGGCATTTACTCACCCTCATACTTGCACAAAGTACACACTTGCTACTGCTAACAGATACACAAACACACTGCTGTGAGCATGTAAGATCTGCTGCTGCTGCATAAATAGACACATAAATCCCATAGCAGATCTAGGCAGGTGGAGCTGGGGAGGTGGAGGGGTTCTTCACCTCCCCCAACAATCTCATTGGCTGCAAAGGCCAATCAGCTTGTGCAATGCAGTAATGATGTGATTGCTTGCGCCATCTAGAGTTTCATGGCTGAACTAGATATATATACTGTACACACATCTCTCTCTTTCTGGTGTTGTGTTCCTGTGAGCTTGACACCCTCAAAAAAAGTAGTGGCGTCTGAAAATGCAGGCCGTCCAGCATCTGAACATTCAAACGACCAGCAAACACCTTCTATTTAAAATCTCCATGTTGAAATGCAGCTTCCAGCATCATTCAGAGTGAGTCGGGTTTCACACAACTGTTGAATTGTCTTTTTTAACAGGTGTAAAGCTCACAGCCGTCCGAGTAAATATAGAACCTGCAACTGACCTCCAGAAATAATGTTTAACCATCACGACGGCCATGAAGATCAGAACGCAAGAAACACGTGCTGCATTAGTGCCGAGGGTAATATAATACTGACCGCAAGAACACCAAATTAAACACTCTTAAAAAAACAAACAAGATTGACATGGAAAGCCTAAAGTCTCTGTGGGTTATCTGAGGTGGATCTGTGTGTGTATAATGACTGTAAACTGTATAATTGATCGTCGTCTCAGTCCTACAGCAGCTGCACTAGTTATATGTCTTTCATATTTCATGTCCATTTATTCATTTATATCCACTTACTGTATCAATGACTGGATAACTGTATATGATCGCTCTATTGAGGTCAAGTCAGCTTTATTTCTATAGCACTTTATACAATACAGATTGTTTCAAAGCAGCTTTACAGTGATAAATAACAGCGTAAAGGCCTGTTCACACCAAGAACTATAACTTTATTGATAATGTTAATGATATAGTTCTAAAAATGCACAGTGAAGTGCACAGCACAACTAAAACAATAACGGCACAGAAAGACAATATCATTGGAATCACTTTCACAACTATTTTTTCCAGCTGATGAAAACAATCAGCCAATCAGAATCCATCCTGCTTTAAAGAGTTACAGCATTTAAATTGGCAATGTCAAAACTGCAGCGCTTATAATAAACAAACAACAATAAACTGTTAATTGATATAAAGCTGAGATAAAATAAAATATAAATATTAGTTGAAAAACAAACTAACAAAAATTAGAGATGTTGCCTTATCAATAAACTGAAATAACTTTAAGTTGAAGCACTAAAATTATTAACTGGAAATAAATAAAAATTAAAACTAATTAAAAATTAACAAAATGTAACATTTTCTTTAGTCAGACCCCACAAAGACAACATTTTAAAAGTCATATATAAGAATGTTTGACAAAATCTTAAAAGTCACTATAGTACGGCCCTTCCCTACACTATACCTAAATCTTCCAGTCACAGGAGGAACCTAACGTGATTTTAACATTCTTATATACAATATCTCACATGTTTGTAAATATTTTATTATATCTTTTCATGTGACAACACTGAAGAAATGACACTTTGCTACAATGTAAAGTAGTGAGTGTACAACTTGTATAATAGTGTAAATTTGCTGTCCCCTCAAAATAACTCAACACACAGCCATTAATGTCTAAACCGCTGGCCACAAAAGTGAGTACACCCCTGAAAGTGAAAATGGCCAAATTGGGCCCAAAGTAAAAATAATGTGTGGCCACCATTATTTTCCAGCACTGCCTTAACCCTCTTGGGCATGGAGTTCACCAGATCTTCACAGGTTGCCACTGGAGTCCTCTTCCACTCCTCCATGACGACATCACAGAGCTGGTGGATGTTTGAGACCTTGCGCTCCTCCACCTTCCGTTTGAGGATGCCCCACAGATGCTCAATAGGGTTTAGGTCTGGAGACATGCTTGGTCACTCCATCACCTTTACCCTCAGCTTCTTTAGCTAGGCAGTGGTCATCTTGGAGGTGTGTTTGGTGTCGTTATCATGTTGGAATACTGCCCTGCGGCCCAGTCTCCGAAGGGAGGGGATCATGCTCTGCTCATTCATGGTTCCCTCAATGAACTGTAGCTCCCCAGTGCCGGCAGCACTCATGCAGCCCCAGACCATGACACTCCCACCACCATGCTTGATTGTAGGCAAGACACACTTGTCTTTGTACTCCTCACCTGGTTGTGCCACACACGCTTGACACCATCTGAACCAAATAAGTTTATCTTGGTCTTATCAGACCACAGGACATGGTTCCAGTAATCCATGTCCTTAGTCTGCTTGTCTTCAGCAAACTGTTTGCGGGCTTTCTTATGCAACATCTTTAGAAGAGGCTTCCTTCTGGGACGACAGCCATGCAGACCAATTTGATGCAGTGTGCGGCGTATGGTCTGAGCACTGACAGGCTGACCCCCCACCCCTTCAACCTCTGCAGCAATGCTGGCAGCACTCATACATCTATTTCCCAAACACAGTCTCTGGATATGAAACTGAGCACGTGCACTCAGCTTCTTTGGTCGACCATGGCGAGGCCTGTTCTGAGTGGAAACTGTCCTGTTAAACCGCTGTATGGTCTTGGCCACCGTGCTGCAGCTCAGTTTCAGGGTCTTGGCAATGTTCTTATAGCCTACGCCATCTTTATGTAGAGCAACAATTCTTTTTTTCAGATCCTCAGAGGGTTCTTTGCCATGAGGTGCCATGTTGAACTTCCAGTGACCAGTATGAGAGAGTGAGAGCGATAACACCAAAATTTACACTGTTATACAAGCTGTGCACTCACTACTTTACATTGTAGCAAAGTGTCATTTCTTCAGTGTTGTCACATAAAAAGATATAATAAAATATTTACAAAAATGTGAGGGGTGTACTCACTTAATTTTAACAAAAATGTTAAATTTACGTTAGGTTCCTGTGACGGGTAGGTTTAGGTATAGTGTAGGAAAAGACAATAGTAAATTGAAAAAGTAATAAATACAAGTTCACACACACACACAAACAAACTCACACACACAATGTGTGCGTGTGTGTGTGTGTGTGTGTGTGTGTGTGTGTGTGTGTGTGTGTGTGTGTGTGTGTGTGTGTGTGTGTGTGTGTGTGTGTGTGAGTGCACGCATATACACACACACACAATACTATTCTGAACATAATCATGTTTCATATCTCTTTCTTTCTTACTTTCTTTCTTAAATGCCTCATGGTCATTAACAACACACTTGTCTTTCCGCGTGTGTGTGTGTGTGCGCCTGGCCAGAGCAGTGGAAAGACAGCAGAGATGTGACACGTGTGAAATGAGTCTGCCTGAATCTCCTTTGGCAGAGAGAGAGAGAGAGAGAGAGAGAGAGAAAGAGAGGCAGAAAGAGAGACAGTCAGAGAGAGAGAAACAGAGTTACTACTACCATATGCAGTGGCTTTCGTCCAGCCAGTGTGTGTGTGTGTGTTTGCTGGCTAACGCTGCATAGTTCTCTTCAGGATTTATTTATTCTGCTCAGAACTCCGACAGCACGGCATTGTGGGTCTCTGGGCCTCTGCACACACGCCTGATTATTACAGCCGGATTTACAAGACGCAGCGTTCGAGCACTGCCAGCGTCAGAGCACGTGGAAACGACAAGAGGGCCGAGAGACAAAAGAATGAAGTGGACGCTCCTCTCGGATTCTGAGGAGCTGCTTTCCATAGTTTGGCATGGATCCACAAACCACATGAAACTGAGACTCTGCATCCCAACACCAGAGACTCGCCGACTCCAGAGGAAGAGCAGATACCAGAGTCTTCCGCATCAAACACACACATGAAGAACATCCACTCACTCAAGTAGCGGAAAGATTAAAATTACCCAGTTAGTAATTATTTAGAAAATGTATTTATCCAAAGTGACTCAGACATAAACGTAGAAACTTAAAATTCACCTCAAACAACTCTGATAAATCAAAAATATGACATACTAAGTCATGTTTATGAAATGAAAAGTCAAATTATTATGTACTAAGGCATATTTATAACAATAACCAGTGAGGTTCATTCTCATGTGTTACGCAGCACATTTCAGCAACCGCAAGAACCAGTGAGGTTCATTCTTGTAAAACACAGCACGTTTGAGATTCCACAAGAACCAATGAGGTTCGTTCTGGTGTTACGCATCACGTTTGAGCTTCAGCAAGAACCAGTGAAGTTCATTCTTGTGTTACGCAGCACATTTCAGCAACCGCAAGAACCAGTGAGGTTCATTCTTGTAAAACACAGCACGTTTGAACTTCAGCAAGAACCAATGAGGTTCATTCTCGTGTTACGCAGCACGTTTGAGCTTCAGCAAGAACCAATGAGGTTCATTCTCGTGTTACGCAGCACGTTTGAGCTTCCGCAAGAACCAATGAGGTTCATTCTCGTGTTACGCAGCATGTTTGAGCTTCAGCGAGGACCAATGAGGTTCATTCTCGTGTTACGCAGCACGTTTGAGCTTCCGCAAGAACCAATGAGCTTCATGCTCATGTTACGCAGCACATTTGAGCTTCAGCGAGGACCAATGAGGTTCATTCTCGTGTTACGCATCACGTTTGAGCTTCCGCAAGAACCAATGAGGTTCATTCTCGTGTGTTACGCAGCACGTTTGAGCTTCAACAAGAACCAGTGAGGTTCATTCTCGTGTGTTACACAGCACGTTTGAACTTCAGCAAGAACCAGTGAGGTTCATTCTCGTGTTACACAGCACGTTTGAGCTTCCGCAAGAACCAATGAGGTTCATTCTTGTGTGTTACGCAGCACGTTTGAGCTTCAACAAGAACCAGTGAGGTTCATTCTCGTGTGTTACACAGCACGTTTGAACTTCAGCAAGAACCAGTGAGGTTCATTCTCGTGTGTTACACAGCACGTTTGAGATTCCACAAGAACCAGTGAGGTTCATTCTCGTGTTACACAGCACGTTTGAACTTCAGCAAGAATCAATGAGGTTCATTCTCGTGTTACACAGCACGTTTGAACTTCAGCAAGAACCAATGAGGTTCATTCTCGTGTTACGCAGCACATTTGAGCTTCAGCGAGGACCAATGAGGTTCATTCTCGTGTTACGCAGCACATTTCAGCAACCGCAAGAACCAGTGAGGTTCATTCTTGAAAAACGCAGCACGTTTGAGATTCCACAAGAACCAGTGAGGTTCATTCTGGTGTTACACAGCACGTTTGAGCTTCAGCGAGGACCAATGAGGTTCATTCTCGTGTTACGCAGCACGTTTGAGCTTCAGCGAGGACCAATGAGGTTCATTCTCGTGTTACGCAGCACGTTTGAGCTTCAGCGAGGACCAATGAGGTTCATTCTCGTGTGACGCAGCACGTTTGAGCTTCAGCAAGGACCAATGAGGTTCATTCTCGTGTTACGCAGCACATTTGCGCTTCAGCAAGAACCAATGAGTTTCATTCTCGTGTTACGCAGCACATTTGAGCTTCCGCAAGAACCAATGAGGTTCATTCTCAAGTTGCGCATCACGTTTGAGCTTCAGCAAGAACCAGTGAGGTTCATTCTCGTGTTACGCAGCACGTTTGAACTTCAGCAAGAACCAATGAGGTTCATTCTCGTGTTACGCAGCACATTTGAGCTTCAACAAGAACCAGTGAGGTTCATTCTCGTGTGTTACACAGCACGTTTGAACTTCAGCAAGAACCAGTGAGGTTCATTCTCGTGTTACACAGCACGTTTGAGCTTCCGCAAGAACCAATGAGGTTCATTCTCGTGTGTTACGCAGCACGTTTGAGCTTCAACAAGAACCAGTGAGGTTCATTCTCGTGTGTTACACAGCACGTTTGAACTTCAGCAAGAACCAGTGAGGTTCATTCTCGTGTGTTACGCAGCACGTTTGAGATTCCACAAGAACCAGTGAGGTTCATTCTCGTGTGTTACACAGCACGTTTGAACTTCAGCAAGAACCAGTGAGGTTCATTCTCGTGTTACACAGCACGTTTGAACTTCAGCAAGAATCAATGAGGTTCATTCTCTTGTTACACAGCACGTTTGAACTTCAGCAAGAACCAATGAGGTTCATTCTCGTGTTACGCAGCACATTTGAGCTTCAGCGAGGACCAATGAGGTTCATTCTCGTGTTACGCAGCACATTTCAGCAACCGCAAGAACCAGTGAGGTTCATTCTTGAAAAACGCAGCACGTTTGAGATTCCACAAGAACCAGTGAGGTTCATTCTGGTGTTACACAGCACGTTTGAGCTTCAGCGAGGACCAATGAGGTTCATTCTCGTGTTACGCAGCACGTTTGAGCTTCAGCGAGGACCAATGAGGTTCATTCTCGTGTTACGCAGCACGTTTGAGCTTCAGCGAGGACCAATGAGGTTCATTCTCGTGTGACGCAGCACGTTTGAGCTTCAGCGAGGACCAATGAGGTTCATTCTCGTGTTACGCAGCACATTTGAGCTTCAGCAAGAACCAATGAGGTTCATTCTCGTGTTACGCAGCACATTTGAGCTTCCGCAAGAACCAATGAGGTTCATTCTCAAGTTGCGCATCACGTTTGAGCTTCAGCAAGAACCAGTGAGGTTCATTCTCGTGTTACGCAGCACGTTTGAACTTCAGCAAGAACCAGTGAGGTTCATTCTCGTGTTACGCAGCACATTTGAGCTTCAGCGAGGACCAATGAGGTTCATTCTCGTGTTACGCAGCACGTTTGAGCTTCAGCGAGGACCAATGAGGTTCATTCTCGTGTTACGCAGCACGTTTGAGCTTCAGCAAGAACCAATGAGGTTCATTCTTGAAAAACGCAGCACGTTTGAGATTCCACAAGAACCAGTGAGGTTCATTCTGGTGTTACACAGCCCGTTTGAGCTTCAGCGAGGACCAATGAGGTTCATTCTCGTGTTACGCAGCACGTTTGAGCTTCAGCGAGGACCAATGAGGTTCATTCTCGTGTTACGCAGCACGTTTGAGCTTCAGCGAGGACCAATGAGGTTCATTCTCGTGTGACGCAGCACGTTTGAGCTTCAGTGAGGACCAATGAGGTTCATTCTCGTGTTACGCAGCACATTTGAGCTTCAGCAAGAACCAATGAGGTTCATTCTCGTGTTACGCAGCACATTTGAGCTTCCGCAAGAACCAATGAGGTTCATTCTCAAGTTGCGCATCACGTTTGAGCTTCAGCAAGAACCAGTGAGGTTCATTCTCGTGTTACGCAGCACGTTTGAACTTCAGCAAGAACCAATGAGGTTCATTCTCGTGTTACGCAGCACATTTGAGCTTCAGCGAGGACCAATGAGGTTCATTCTCGTGTTACGCAGCACGTTTGAGCTTCAGCGAGGACCAATGAGGTTCATTCTCATGTTACGCAGCACGTTTGAGCTTCAGCAAGAACCAATGAGGTTCATTCTCATGTTACGCAGCATGTTTGAGCTTCAGCAAGAACCAATGAGGTTCATTCTCGTGTTACGCAGCACATTTGAACTTCAGCAAGAACCAATGAGGTTCATTCTCGTGTTACGCAACACGTTTGAGCTTCAGCGAGAACCAATGAGGTTCATTCTCGTGTGTTACACAGCATGTCTGAACTTCAGCAAGAACCAGTGAGGTTCATTCTCGTGTTACGCAGCACGTTTGAGCTTCAGCAAGAACCAATGAGGTTCATTCTCGTGTTACGCAGCACATTTGAACTTCAGCAAGAACCAATGAGGTTCATTCTCGTGTTACGCAACACGTTTGAGCTTCAGCAAGAACCAATGAGGTTCATTCTCGTGTGTTACACAGCACGTCTGAACTTCAGCAAGAACCAATGAGGTTCATTCTCGTGTTACGCAGCACATTTGAGCTTCAGCGAGGACCAATGAGGTTCATTCTCATGTTGCGCATCACGTTTGAGCTTCCGCAAGAACCAATGAGCTTCATGCTCATGTTACGCAGCACGTTTGAACTTCAGCAAGAACCAGTGAGGTTCATTCTCGTGTGTTACACAGCACATTTCAGCAACCGCAAGAACCATTGAGGTTCATTCTCGTGTTACACAGCACGTTTGAGCTTCAGCAAGAACCAATGAGGTTCATTCTCGTGTTACGCAGCACGTTTGAGCTTCAGCAAGAACCAATGAGGTTCATTCTCGTGTTACGCAGCACATTTGAGCTTCAGCGAGGACCAATGAGGTTCATTCTCATGTTGCGCATCACGTTTGAGCTTCCGCAAGAACCAATGAGGTTCATTCTCGTGTTACGCAGCACATTTGAGCTTCAGCGAGGACCAATGAGGTTCATTCTCATGTTACGCAGCATGTTTGAACTTCAGCAAGAACCAGTGAGGTTCATTCTCGTGTGTTACACAGCACATTTCAGCTACCGCAAGAACCATTGAGGTTCATTCTCGTGTTACACAGCACGTTTGAACTTCAGCAAGAACCAATGAGGTTCATTCTCGTGTTACGCAGCACGTTTTAACTTCAGCAAGAACCAGTGAGGTTCATTCTCGTGTTACGCAGCACATTTGAACTTCAGCAAGAACCAATGAGGTTCATTCTCGTGTTACGCAGCACGTTTTAACTTCAGCAAGAACCAGTGAGGTTCATTCTCGTGTTACGCAGCACGTTTGAACTTCAGCAAGAACCAATGAGGTTCATTCTCGTGTTACACAGCACGTTTGAGCTTCAGCAAGAACCAATGAGGTTCATTCTCGTGTGTTACACAGCACATTTCAGCAACCGCAAGAACCATTGAGGTTCATTCTCGTGTTACACAGCACGTTTGAACTTCAGCAAGAACCAATGAGGTTCATTCTGGTGTTACGCAGCACGTTTGAACTTCAGCAAGAACCAGTGAGGTTCATTCTCGTGTGTTACACAGCACATTTCAGCAACCGCAAGAACCATTGAGATTCATTCTCGTGTTACACAGCACGTTTGAACTTCAGCAAGAACCAATGAGGTTCATTCTCGTGTTACGCAGCACGTTTGAGCTTCAGCAAGAACCAATGAGGTTCATTCTCGTGTTACGCAGCACATTTGAGCTTCAGCGAGGACCAATGAGGTTCATTCTCATGTTGCGCATCACGTTTGAGCTTCCGCAAGAACCAATGAGGTTCATTCTCGTGTTACGCAGCACATTTGAGCTTCAGCGAGGACCAATGAGGTTCATTCTCATGTTATGCAGCACGTTTGAACTTCAGCAAGAACCAGTGAGGTTCATTCTCGTGTGTTACACAGCACATTTCAGCTACCGCAAGAACCATTGAGGTTCATTCTCGTGTTACACAGCACGTTTGAACTTCAGCAAGAACCAATGAGGTTCATTCTCATGTTACGCAGCACGTTTTAACTTCAGCAAGAACCAGTGAGGTTCATTCTCGTGTTACGCAGCACATTTGAACTTCAGCAAGAACCAATGAGGTTCATTCTCGTGTTACGCAGCACGTTTGAACTTCAGCAAGAACCAATGAGGTTCATTCTCGTGTTACGCAGCACGTTTGAGCTTCAGCAAGAACCAATGAGGTTCATTCTCGTGTTACGCAGCACGTTTGAGCTTCCGCAAGAACCAATGAGGTTCATTCTCGTGTTACGCAGCACGTTTGAACTTCAGCAAGAACCAATGAGGTTCATTCTCGTGTTACGCAGCACGTTTGAGCTTCAGCAAGAACCAATGAGGTTCATTCTCGTGTTACGCAGCACGTTTGAGCTTCCGCAAGAACCAATGAGGTTCATTCTCGTGTTACGCAGCACGTTTGAGCTTCAGCGAGGACCAATGAGGTTCATTCTCGTGTTACGCAGCACGTTTGAGCTTCCGCAAGAACCAATGAGCTTCATGCTCATGTTACGCAGCACATTTGAGCTTCAGCAAGAACCAATGAGGTTCATTCTCGTGTTACGCAGCACGTTTGAGCTTCAGCGAGGACCATTGAGGTTCATTCTCGTGTTACGCAGCACATTTGAGCTTCAGCAAGAACCAATGAGGTTCATTCTCGTGTTACGCAGCACGTTTGAACTTCAGCAAGAACCAATGAGGTTCATTCTCGTGTTACGCAGCACGTTTGAACTTCAGCAAGAACCAGTGAGGTTCATTCTCGTGTTACGCAGCACGTTTGAGCTTCAGCGAGGACCAATGAGGTTCATTCTCGTGTGTTACGCAGCACGTTTGAGCTTCAGCGAGGACCAATGAGGTTCATTCTCGTGTGTTACGCAGCACATTTGAGCTTCAGCAAGAACCATTGAGGTTCATTCTTGTGTTACACAGCACATTTGAACTTCAACAAGAACCAATGAGGTTCTTTCTCGTGTTACACAGCACATTTGAACTTCAGCAAGAACCAATGAGGTTCATTCTCGTGTTACGCAGCACATTTGAACTTCAACAAGAACCAATGAGGTTCATTCTGGTGTTACGCAGCATGTTTGAGCTTCCGCAAGAACCAGTGAGGTTCATTCTGGTGTTACGCAGCACGTTTGAGTTTTCCGGAAGAAGTTTGTTCTCGTGTGTCAAGCAGGTTCGGTTGAGCTTCTGTTTGTTCACTGATCAATGGTTATGTGTGAATAAAACCTAAATTAAATCTGTTCATTTTATAAAGTGATAGAGTTTCTTCAGAAAAAAAAAAATTTGGAATAAACTGCTCAATTCATATGGATAGCTTTGCGATCTCTTTATGATCTTTTTGAAGAATCAAAGTGTCAGTTCTTCATTTGTGTTCTGAAGATGAACGAAAGTCTTACGGGTTTGGAAATTCCATCATAATGTGTTGTGATGTTTGGAAGCTTCAAGATGCACTTGGGGAATATAGATTCACAAACATAAAGCTGCTGCACTTTTATAATGTGAACAAAATCATTCACTGTGTGTGTGTGTGAGCGAGTGTATATGTATGAGTGTGTGTGTGTGAGTGAAAGTGTGTGTGTGTTTATGTGTGTGTGTGTTTGTATTGGACGGGGCGTTCGGTCTGCCGCGGTGCAGTTTAAGGCCTCGTTCAATCGTTTAATATTTGTTCAGCATCCTCACAGACATGAAGTGGTTTTATGTGACTATGTTTCCTCACTTTCTCAGCACTCAGACATTTTAATGTGTTTATGTTGTTTCAGCAAATACTCGCTGCATTTCTCCTCTGACTGACCAGAACAGATATGAAGTGAGTGACGGCTCGCAAACATACGAATGGACGGCATGAAAGAAAACGACTCAGTCTTGAGTTCACAACCAAACCCTTTCTCCTGAGTCACAGGTGCTGGAAATTGAATCATACATTCAGTCATAATTGTACAGTACTATTGCATTTTGTTTGGTTCAACTGGATGTGATTTTGCAGTGAGATGTTGCAGATGTGTTCAAAACCCTTGACTTCTAACAAAACCATCAGACCACCCAACACCCAAAGAAAGACAGCGAATACTCGTACACACACTCACTTCATCACGGTTCATCACACCGCGAGCGCAGATGAAGCATGTGTTCTGTTTTGCCGTCTGCGACATCTGTTCAAGCCACATGTCATGAAGCTGTGGAGAGAAACAGAAGAGAGAGCGTCACTCACCGGTGGCTTTAGCTTCTCCACTTACAGTCAGACAAACTAATTTAATAAACTCAGGATCAAATAAACTTCTGGAGCTCAACATTATGCTTCCTCAACATGTCTGAGCAAAGACTGACATTAGAAATGCTTTCATCCATCTATTTTAATGCAAATTTTGGGATATTGCATTAAAAAAACTGGACGGAAATGGCAAAATGCACATAAAAACACATGCTCTCAATTGAGTTGGATAATTTGTCATCCAATATGAAGACGTGTATAAACTAAGATGGAAACACATTTACTGAATAAATCCATCATTGTGCAATCTCTCTATGCGATATTTGATGGCTCAGCAGAGGCTGTGATTGGATATTTGGACTAACCAGTGGACCAATCACATCACAGCATCTCAAATGTTGGTTTGGTGGTTCTGAAACGCCCGAGTCAAAGTCTGTCATCAGAATTATTTGGTTTAATTCCTCCAGAAGCGTCTCACACGATTGTGTTCACAAACACCAGCATCCAAACGCAAGAGAACATGACAGAGTTTATTGTGCTTCGTTTGAGACAAACTCATTTATGATGGAGGGAAAAAGAGCCTGATTGCAGCAACTTACATTTTTATTACTGATATTTAGTGCCAATTTCCAGGAAGCGGTGATTTTGTTCTCTTGAACACATGGGATGGAAACACTGCTTTATTCGCAAATGTTTTATGCAATATTCCAATTCTGAAAATGTCATTTTTGTCACATGCATATTGCATAAATACAAACTATCAAAACAAGTGTCATTTATTTTCCTGAGAGTCGCTGTTGCTCAACTTGTAGATCATCGTGTCAAGGTCATGGGATCGATTCGCTGAAATTTGGACAAATGCATTAATGCAAATGCTCTTTAAAGATTGACATCACAAGCATACAACAACAAAAACCTGCTAGTGGATGATGTTGATAGATGTGATTCTCTACACCTGTGGTTCCTCTGCTGTAAACTTCATACATCCACTATAAACACCAAAAACAGCTCTCAAAACCAGACACCGAACCCTTAAAGAACCCTAGAAAAGCCAAAAGAGCAGAAACGTTATGCGGTGGAGTTTTCAGGGAGCAGAACAGCAGAGAAACCACCAAATCCATCAATGTTAGACTGCCTGTAAACTTACCGGAATATTCTGGAAGAGGGTGAATGAGATGGCATCCGGACATGTTTGGATATTAAAACATTACTGCTGAACCCGACCGTGACTCCAGTTTCATAAATACATGGAACACAATCAAAGAATGAATGAGCTGTCAAATCTGAGGTGCCAACGGGCTTCTGCAGGAAGTACTTCATATTGTTTTATGAATGACTATTTATAATCCACTATTATTTATGTTCCTGAAGGAATATTTGATCCTTTTGTTTGTATTTTCAAGGGACCACGTCCTACATCATTAAATGAACTTCTCCCACATCTACATCCCAACTGTACAATAATAGTATTTGTACTACTAGTTTCTGCATGGCAACATTTTTTACTGAGTATTTTCCAGTATAAATATCTAAAAAATTTTAAATCAAGATATATTTACTTGTGAAGCAAAATGACTGAAGATATTATGTTATGTTTTCCGAAAAGTGTATCATTTAAAGGGAAAACGAGTTTATTTTGGCAATTGGCAGGATCTTGTTTTAAGCAGAAACTTTCAGAAAACAAGACTTAATATCTGAAGAAATTTTGCTTCTGCAGCGGTCATATGTTAATGAGCTCATGGGGAATTCTGAAAGGTTGCACAGTATATCTTTACATGCAATGCATGAAAAATGATCCATGCAAAGTGATGCAATGGTGGTCACTGAGGTTTAATTCATCTTATGATAATGTAATTCTCTGTTTAATTTCTTCCATTTATAAAATGAAAATAATCCCAGATGGCAATATTGTCGAACACACCAGAAGCATGTGTCGTCTCTCACAGATCCGGGTTCAGTCTTATTCAGCTCTGAAGAAAATTGGAAGTGAAGTTTTTCATTTGTCTCATTCTCTCCAGTGAAATCTGGACCAGAGACGCGTTTCTGAAAGGAACATTGAGAACGGCAGGATTCTGGAGACACAAACGGGATAATGTTTTCCAGGTCAAAGTGTGCCAAGCAATAAGCCCTTCATTTGTTTGGCTTCACACCTTCTGGGATTTACAGGACTGATGAGCAGGAATCAGGCTGTTTGTGTTGGTTTGACTGTGGGTTACGGTTAACCCTTTGTTCTGTGGGTTAATTTTAGTTCATTACTGACCTCCGGTTGCTTGTTTGCTTTGTTTTCATGCGAACTGTCAGATAAATACTGTTGTGGATCTTGCATTTACAGTCATTTACTTCTGTTCCTTCATGTATATCCACATCTGAAAAGCAACTCTCAGAAAGTACTTACATGATGTTATAGTTTTGTTTGGGTACTAATTTTGAGGACTAGCTAACTAAAAGAAGTGATGCTACTAACTTAAAGCGTGTCATTTGTGCGCCTCCTAGTGTCACCAAGCAGAAGTGCCAAATAATGTTTATTCTCAGACAGGTTTCTCAAACACACAGTCCTGCCGAAATATTTAAAGGCTGCCATTCAAAACACTATGGTTTAGTTGTGTAACTTCATGTGTTAAAGGTTAATGCCGTCCAGAGTTATTATCGTTAACTAAAACTAAAACAAATTTTAAAAAAGCATTTTTTTTTTTTTTTATATTAACTGAATAAAATAAAACACAGAAAACTTATATTTCTCATTCTCTTTTCTCATTTAACACAATAATGACTTTAAATGATCTTCTGGGGGTAATTTCTCAGCCAAAATTGATGTGTGTTTAATTTGCAATTAATTCGATTAACTAATCGGCACATCATGTAATTAATTATATTAAAAATGTTAATAGTTTGACAGCCCTAATTTAAATGCTGCATTTCAAAAATTGTAGTTGTTTAAGTGTTATTATCAATAACTAAAACTAAAATCATAAAAAAAAAAAAACATTATTTCAGCTAGTTGCCAACATTAAAGGATTAGTTCTCTTTTAAATAAACTTTTGCTGATAATTTACTCACCCCCATGTCATCCAAGATGTCCATGTCTTTCTTTCTTCAGTCGAAAAGAAATGAAGGTTTTTGATGTAAACATTCTAGGATTTTTCTCCATATCATTAATTTCAATGGGCACCAAACGGTTGAAGGTCCAAATAGCAGCTTCAGTGCAGCTTCAAAGGGCTTTAAACGACACCAGACGATACCAGACGATGAATAAGGGTCTTATCTAGCGAAACGATCGGTCATTTAAAAAAAAAATAAATAAATAAATAAAAAGTTTAAGTTTTATAAGTACAAATGCTGGCTTTGCTCTTTTCTCCGCTGCGCGTTTGTGACGTCACGTAATACGTTGAAATTACGTTGAAAAGTTCACGGTTGACGTAGGCGTAGCAACCAGAGTTTCATTCGCTCAGGATTGTGTATAGGAAATCTCTGAAAAGTCACAAATTTCTGTCCTGACAAAAATTTTCTTTTAGGCTTTCTAATATTAAAACACCCAGGATACGCACACCTTTCAAGCGTGAGTTTAAAATATTCTAACTGACCGCCAGAGTGAGTTTTTTTAAGGCGACCCTTATTTTAGAACGTTTGCCCTTATTGTTTCCATGGCGACGCGTGCGTGTCACGAGCGCTGAACGTAGCCACAATAACACTGTATGAGAGATGGATCACTATTATTTTGTTTTTCCTTTTTTATTTAAAATATTCGCAAACTTGCTTACATGTCTTCAACTATATGATATTCCGATTCTCAAATATGTGTGTGTGAGTGAGTGTGTTTTGTCGTTTTAAAAACCTTTATAAATGATCTTTATCTTGATCTATAATGCGAGATGGGCGCCGCCATCTTAGTTTGCGCTGCAGTTCACAGAGTTCTGTCATTCTGATTTACAGCAGGTGAATACATCAGTTTCTCCTGAAATATATGCAAGTAAGTGGCTGGTGAACTGGAAGAATAAGAGAGTAAACTTTATAGTTACTTAGACCCATTATGTGTGTCTGATATGAATAAATGTCGGCAAATTATATTTGAATTCACTGTTTATTGATGCTTCCACTGACGTCTGACATCAGTGTGTATTTTATAAACTCCAAATGTATTGTTTAATGGTGCTTATGCGCATTTAAATGTCTGAAACCTTAAAAGAAACATTATGTGGCTGAAAACACTGCATAGCTGTGATGACAAGAGAGCGCGCGTCCGTCTCGCAGCCAGAGCGCGAAAGCACAGTTTGAATCTGGCAGTTATGTGACGTCGCTGAACATTCTAAATCCCATATGTGGAACCGTACGCCCAGGGGCACAGAAATAAACATCCCATATGTGGGAACGTACCGCTCAAAGGGTTAAACAATAAACTGACACAAAGACATTTGAATATGTGTATACGATCCTCCTTCCGCACATTTGTAATGTAAACACTGACTCGATACTTCCGCCTACGTCAACCGTGACCTTTTCAACGTAATTACGTGACGTCACAAACGCGCATCTGAGAAAAGAGCAAGGCCAGCATTTGTGCTTATAAAACTTAAACTTTTTTATTTTTTTTAAAATGACCAATCGTTTCGCTAGATAAGACCCTTATTCATCGTCTGGTATCGTCTGGTGTCGTTTAAAGCCCTTTGAAGCTGCACTGAAACTGCCATTTGGACCTTCAACCGTCTGGTGCCCATTGAAATGAATGATATGGAGAAAAATCCTAGAATGTTTACATCAAAAACCTTCATTTCTTTTCCACTGAAGAAAGAAAGACATGGACATCTTGGATGACATAGGGGTGAGTAAATTATCAGCAAAAGTTTATTTAAAAGTGGAGTAATCCTTTAAGTTAAAGTACTAAAATAACAAACTAAACAAAACTTAATAAAAATGATATAAACATTAAAAAAATGACAAAAATGAAACAAAATGACCAAAAATGAAAATATAAATTAAAATCTAATTCTAAATATTGACAAAAACTATAATAGTATATTACTAATATGTCACTTCCTCACCATTTTTGAGCCAGAAAAAAATGTTACTGTCTTTTTTAAGCAAGCAGTCTGATAATTATCTAGAAAATATTAATACCCTGAATCCTGCTGAGTGCACTCAACCAACTAACACTGACCAGCAGAATTCAGCCGAAGCGCTTCATCAATGTCACTCGCTGCTTCACTGACTCATTTATTCTTGCTGTAGATAATTTCTCATGAATGCAGACGCCGATCAGTGAGTCAAAGTGCCCAGAGTCTAATTTACTGATTCATTTAGCAGGAAACTTCAGCCTGTAGTTCCTGTTCAACACATATGGACCGACAGATGGACAGACGTGTTGTGACTCGCCCTCGATGCACAGTGCAGGAAGTCTGAGGCCCGTCCTTCTGCATTACATCTCATAAAAGAAAATGTTGAATTTGATGAATGCAAATCAGTTTTTTTGACAACTGTTCAAGTTTCAGTATTCTTTATAGTGTTTTTAGTTCAGCGACTGGTGAGAAAGATGATAAATGCCACCAATAATCATCTTGTATAGTTGGACAGCAAAATAATGCCCTCATCTTCAAAAACCATGAACAAAACACCATAAAGGTAAATGAAAACAGATTGTCATTAACATGACAGAAGCAACTCAGAACATATTTAGGCCTAAATTTAAGATTTATGCATCGAAATTGCATCCATATTTGGATTACGCAGTTTTAACTTTAATAATAAACTATGCCGTTATTTTTGAAGTGCAGAAATCTGACCCGTTTTTCATTAGTGCATGACTGACAAAATGTGCCTCACATTAAGTTTATTAGCTTTAGCTCATGTCAAAACTAAAATTAATTTGTAATCCAAATAGTTTTATATGAAATTAAATTACATAAATCTTAATTTGAGGCCTAAATATTTTTGCAGTTAAAGGGATCATGACATGGATTTTTAAAATTATTTTAATATGTTCCTCGATGTTCATTTATAATATTAATAAAGTTTTTTGCACAAAAAAAAACAAAACAAAACAAAACATATATGTGGAAAAAGGATTATTTTCAGTTAATTTTATGCTTTTCACCTCTTCCTATCTAACTGGTCTTATGATCACTTGTAGTCTGTTAGGATTTTACATTTAAAAAATAAATAAAAAACTATTTTTGTTTAAGCAAAGTCAATGAAGTTTACAGATGGACAGATATGTGAGGCCTTCACAATGTTAAAAAGAAAGCACATAATAGCTTTAATGTTTCTGTGACTGGGCATGTTTATACATAATCCAACGTAATTACTGTAAACTAACAATATGGATCATAAATTCAATATCTCTGTCACTTACTTGCTTAGTGGAAAAGAGGAGAGAATAATCACTCAACAGAGCTGCTCACACTAACAAACACTGAAAAGAGGAAAAACGCATGATAGGTTTAGGAAACCAGTTACATTTTGAATTTTATAGACATTTTGAGAAGCACATCAAGCACCTGTTGAGAGTGTGTCGACAGACTGATGGTTGAGCTCCAGAAAATCAATAATGATGTGGCTTGAAAGGAATTTTTGGCTCCCGAAAGAACCTTTCGGTGAAGAACCATTTTTAGTGAAGAACAATTTAATAATCTAAAGAACCTTTAGTGCACGGAAAAGAAAGATTCCATGAATGTTTAATGTTCTTTATGGAATCATCAATGCCAATTAAAAACCTTTATTTTTCAGAGTGTAACATTCTCTGTCTCTATGATCAGACTCGAGGATCCAGTGATTGTGTCTCTCTGTGGGTCTATATATATATATCATGAGATGTTGTGGAAGGTTTCCAGCCGCAGCACTACTGATTTAGAGCTCCCTTATGCCTCGGATCTGGAGTTACGACAGGAAGCAGAAGTCCTGAATATTTCCCTTATAAACAGAATCAACAACCGGTCTAAACAAAACCACTGCAGAAATCCTGAACAATTCCACTCAGATTCGACTGGATGAGACAAACTCTACAGTTTTATCTCAATCAGTCAGAGCCTGCAAAATGATGTTAGGCTAATGTCAAAGGTCATGTAGCTAGATCATGTTATAAACACACGTCCATGTGATCTTTGTTGTGTTATTTTAGTGTCATTGTGATATTATTGTATCGTTTTTGTTAATTTTTTGTATTTTCATTTTCATTTTAGATAAAGTTTTAGTCATTTGTTTGTCATTTTTATTAGTTATTGAATTTAGTTTTAGTTAACGATAATAACCCTGGTCTGAAATGAACTTTAACTAAATCTGTTCGTCCTCTAGATGTGTTTATATTCATCAGTAACATCAGTATTCAAATACATCACTTAAATATTTATCATCAAAACATGGATGAACATCTGGATGTAGAGGACAAATTTCCTGTAGAGGAATAATTTCCTGGACTCTGAATGATGATCTGCACTCATATTAACATAAAAAAGTCCATGCAAAACTCACGGTATGTGAGGGTCGCATTAGAAAGGAACAAACTTTTAAGATTCTGAAAGGTTTAAAACAAATATTATGACAGACAAAATGTCAGACATCTTAATTCAAATTGAAAATGGAGCTTCATGACAATATGACAATAATGTACATCTATGGAAGTAAACAGATGTGTTTGACCGTTGCGGGAAACTGCACGAGTTTGCAGCGCTCAAGTTAAAAGAAGCTTATCTTTTTTTAAAAACACGTCTCGACACGCTTTCCACTGCCCTGTGTGAATGGCAGTCTAGTGCATTTACATAGTAGTTAATGGAAAAGCAGTGCAGTGCAATGCAAAAACACGTTCTGTGGAAACGGCTTCACACTGTTTCTCTTGTTGCATGAGCTGTAGAGGCTCCGCCCTCTTATGGAAAGTGGGGCGGGGAGCAGCAGCTCATTTGCATTTAAAGATACACACACAAAAACAGCGCATTTCTGCTTCCACCTAAAAAAAAAAGAGCCGTTCTAGGCATGGTATAATAAATGATCTGTGGGGTATTTTGAGCTGAAACTTCACAGACACATTCTGGAGACACCAGAGACTTATATTACATCTTGTGAAGATGTTAAGTCTTGTTTTCTGAAAAAAAAAAAAAAAAAAACTGTATCAAAAAGCTTAAAGGGTTAATTCACCCAAAAATGAAAATACTGTCATTAATTAGAATTCCTCCCCCTCACCCTCGCAAGACCTTCGTTCATCTTCAGAACACAAATTACGATATTTTTGATGAAATCTGAGAGGTATATGACTCGCCCAGTCTTTATTTTTGTTTTGTTTTTGCGCACAAAAAGTATTCTCGTCTCTTCATAACATTAAGGTTGAACCACTGCAGTCACATGACTGTTTTAACAACGTCTTCAGTTCCTTTCTGGACCTTGAAAGTGTTGATTATATTAGACGAGTCATAAACCTCTCGGATTTCATCAAAAATATCTTAATTTGTGTTCTGAAGATGAACGAAGGTCTTGCGAGGGTGAATCGACATGAGGGTGAGGAATTCTAATTAATGAGAGAATTTCATTTTTGGGTGAACTAACCCTTTAAAGTTTCTGCTTAAAACAAGAACAAATATCTTGAGTTAAGATTATTTTTCTGACCCCACTGGCAGATATTTGTTCTTATTTTAAGCAAAAACTCACTTAATATCTTCAGTCATTTTGCTTCTCCAGTAAATGCATCTTGATTTAAGAATGTTTAGATACTTATAAGACAGAAAAACTTGATGATTTTTTGCAGTGTAGCACTAACAATAAAGTCTGGTTTGTATCTACACTAATTCATGGAATAGTAAAGCTATTAGTCTGGTTAGCAGTGCTGTTTCCCGCTGATCGTGTGGACGGCTGCCAGAAGTTTATGATTTCCCCAGACTTCACTAATTAAAACACCTTTTACTTGCTCTGCTACGAGAAGAAGTTTCAAGAGAGCTGTAAAAATGTCTTAAAGCGAGTGCTTCTGTATGTCTGTCCTTCACGTTCCCGTTCTCTGGTCTTGTTTCCTCTGTGGTAGTAAAGCACTTCTCTCAATGGCTCTTCATTGAGGGTCTGGCAGCGGCTCTGAGAGGGTTTGTGTCTGATTCACATCTAAACCCCTGAGAGTTCAGAAACACGGTCCTGCCAAGAGCTCTGTGCAAACGTCACGCATGCCTGTGTCCCGTCAACACCGTCCATTCCTCATGTCTCGTGTGGCGTGTCGTGATAACACATCAGAATCATACGTGCTGTCACGCTCAAGGGAAATCACTGTAATAAGGACCAGAGGGTTATCAACAATTATATGTTAAATAAGTGTTAATTTCAGCAACCACAATCGATCTAGATTTAGTCACAGCAAACTCGCAAGGGAAGAGGAAAAACTCAGTCTGGTCCTGTGGGAATAACATCATTCTGTTGTGTGCGCAAGATCGTATTTTAGGCTTTATAGCTGTTACAGCATCGTAAATAAAGTGCTCTAATGTTCTCAGCACTATTGTTCTCTGATATACCACACCAAACCCTCCTGGCAGCGACTCACAGGCGAGTTATTTGCTTGAAAACACAAGCAAATAACTGTACAACTGTACAATTTCTGAGCAACAGCGATCAAAAATGCTATTTTGGAAGGAGCGAACGTGCATTAATGCAGAGGAGCAATTGTTGTTTCAGGAGGATGAGGTTTAACTTTATAAATCTGAAGCTACTGATTCTCGTGACTGGAAACAGATTGTGCTGAATTTGGTGCTCAGGCTGAACTTTATAAACCACACCAAAGTACAACAGAGAGGCTGACATCACCAGAAAGATCTGAGCAGTGAATCATTGCAATGCTTGAGCCATGATGTAACCACAACCAAACATTTTCCACAAACACACACACACAAACACACCCGCACTCACTTGCACACACACTCGCACATAAACGCACTCACACGCACATACTCATGCACACACACACACTTCCATGCACACACACACAATGGTTCATTACTGCAATAAGTGGCAGCAAAGCAAAATGTTGACTATATCGCTTACATTTTTAGTTAAAAATTTTTAGTCTTAAAACACTTCCAACATTTCATATTCATACTAAAAACTATGGATTTAAAAAAAAAAAAAAAATGTACAGTATGTACCTCTTCAAGGTCAAAACCGACAAGAATGCACAGTTAAATACATTCAAATATATTTAAATAAATTCTTGTAGGCACATTTATGCAAATATGACCACACACGCATAATCAAAATTAGCATATGTGAATCAAAATTTATGTAATACATGTTCATGATATTATTCTGCACGATTAACCAGTGCACATTATTCTAATGACAAAAAAACTATAATATAATATAATACAACAAAATATATTAATATAAAATATTTACAAATATAATATAATATAATATAACAAAAGATATTAATATAAAACATTTACAAGAATAATATAATATAATATAACAAAAGATATTAATATAAAACATTTACAAGAATAATATAATATAATATAACAAAAGATATTAATATAAAACATTTACAAGAATAATATAATATAATATAATATAATATAATATAATATAATATAATATAATATAATATCACAGTTTTAGCTGTTTAGCAGTTCTGGTTTTGGTCTGAAGGCTGGTTGCAGGTATTTAGACATAACAGATGAGCCGTTAATGATGTTTTATGGGATCGTTCTGTGAATAAAACACACGGATGGAAAGTGTAATGTAGTTTCCCAGTGTCTGTTCAGACAGGCAATATAAATGTCCCTGAATGATTTGCTGAATGCACAGTAGATGCCAATGATCTCAGTTTATAACACTGAGGATGAAACATGGAGTAAATACAGTGAAATACTCTCCTTTCACAGACTTGGAAGAGAATATGAATCTGTTCAAAAATGTGACTCACTGAACATCCTGTGAGATTTAAAGGAACAGTTCATTTAAAAATGCAGCGATTCCTTTCATTCCTATATGGGAATTATGTAATTTCATAGCAGACCTTTGACCTCTGATGTCATGTCAGCTGCATCCGTGGAGCCGTCAGTCTCAGATGAACTCTCCCCTCAAATTCGTCTTCCTATAATCCACGTACACTCATAAATAGTTTCCGGAGATCAGAGACTGTCGGGCTTGGACCGTGTCACTGTCATCACACAAATGTTTCCAATAATCGTTTGTTTAATTGTTCACTTTGTTGGACTAAGATGAATATCGTGGCACTGGTCTCAGTTCTGAGGTAATGAAGGTCGATTCAGGCCAAGAAGCTCAACTGCAACCATACTGGAGGCTTTAAATTACTCAGCTTTTGACATACGCTATCCCACAATCCCACAGAAACTCCTGTTTTCATTCAAGTGTTACCTTAGTCTCATAAAACTCTTCCAGAAGTAAAAAAAAAATCAGGAAAAAGTTATTATATTCATCTTTATGAAAGATTCTGAAACATTAATGGGAATTTTTTTGGGTGGGGGAAAGTCTCTACAAGTAACAAAAATATGCCCTGTATTGAATTTATATGTTTATTATTTATCAGCCATGGTCTACTAGTTCAATAGAGTCAAATCCAGCGATACTGATTCAAAAACGACATGTTAGAAAGAACAAGATGTTTCTGAAAAGTTATTGTTGTAATGCGGAGGTAGAACGATCATGAGATATTGCTTTTACTTCAATAAACAATATTGAGAAACTTACATTTTAAACACAATTTACCAGTTACTTTGTCCGATTTTGCTGCGGCAACAAAAATAGTTGCAAATGAAAACACAACAGAACCGCTGTTTCATTCCTGAATCACAGAGTTTTGAATGAATCGGTTAAACAAATGATTCAGTGACTCATCCATCAAGACAGTCAATTGTTTGATTCCTGAATGAATCAGAGTTTAAGAAAGAATCCGTTCAATTAATGATTCAGTGACTTATGCTTCAAATCAATGCTGTTTGAACAAATCAGTCGAATGAATGATTCAGTGACTCAATCATTAAGCCCGTCAATGGTTTCGTTCCTGAATGAACCAATGCTGCTGAACGATTCAATTTGAATGAATGATTCAAAACTCACTTTTATTAGAGTCACTTGTTGCCACCTACAGGTGTAACAATGTAACTTGCAGAAAGAGTCTTGCACTTTCACTGGAAATAGCTAACTTCTGCATGGCAAAATAAGGTGAATAGAGACACTCTAACATCCAATCAACTCAATTTTTATTAAATATTCAGTTTTTCTTAGAAATACAGTAGTGGCCAAAAGTGATGTCTGGCCTAGGAAAATTGACATCTTCTCAATTTATTCAAATGTTATTAAAAACATGTTAAAGATTTTGTAAGCATAAGCGTAGTTGTACTTTGGTTATAATGCAATGAAACGTGCTGACATAATTTTTGTCCTTTTGGGATTGTGAATGCAGCTTCATGTGGACGTGTTTAAGGTGTTTTGCTTTGAGAAGGTCATGTCGTGTGGATGTCAGCACACTTCTGTCCCCCGCTCTGACAGTCCAAAACAAAGCCAGAAGGAGGTGGAATCATGCTTACATTTGGAAACAATCCTGTATCAGGCATGTGAGTGATTGGCGTTGATACCATCGTACATTCTTAAGACTAATGGCTTTCAAACATATCCCTCCGAATGATCCTATCTCGCGCTCACTCTCACTGCAGCTGCGTGCCGAGGAATGCTTGATTACGGAATAATTAGTATCAGAAGTGAAAAGTTGAACGCTGCGAATCTTTCCCAGGAGTTTCTGGATTCACTCATGTGCCAGTTTTGATCAAACTAAACTTTAGTTTTTCTCCAGAGTGGGACACTTTTGTCTTCAGCATTAGGTTTTTAGTATGCAGTGTTGTCATTTCTCATACATGCTCAGATTTGTCTGTCTCTAAAGGCATGCAGCTCTAAATCACTGTCCGTTTAACGTGACAAATGTGAGTTTGATTAACGTTTGAATGAGTTACTGTGAACTTCACTCAGTTGTGTTGCCGTACTGAACAACACAGATCTGAGATGCATCTGGAAACTTTCTGGGAAAAAAATCTATATTTTGCACTGTGACATTATTTTCATGACAATGAAACACATTTGCCCTTAGTTTCTCATCCTTTGAGTTTGTGATTCTTATTATATATTCCCAACACTGTATATCAAGTTAAACTGAATGAAAATGAGAAAAATTGCCTTCATCATATTTCATTTTATTTCAGTTAACGTTTATTTTATTTTTAAGCTATGAAAATGTTTGTTTATGGTTTTAGTTTGTTACCTATAATAATGCAATATATTTTTTACCGAAATCAGCATAAATTAAAGGTGGTATGGATGTATAAATGCTTTCATTTATGAGTAATGAGAATGAGATTTATGAAACTGCATTAAACTCATGCTTATTTTTCAGTAAAATAAAGTTACAAAGCAAACCAAAAATATAACTCATTTCTTTCTGCTGATTTTGGGTTGAAATATGAACTGGATTTTTTTTCTCGCAGGTTTCATGAGATGAGAAATGAATGCCTACTGGACGTTTTCTGTCATGCCAAAAGTGAAACTCTCGAGTTTGCAAAAGTTTCTTATTTCCTTCCTTTGAGATGTTCTCCAGGTGGCTTTTGTCCCATTTGCCATCTGCTGGGCTCCGATACGGATCCCTCCGCCTGTTAAACACTCTCCGAGTTCCTGCGGGATTCAGAACACTTTGATTTTAAGTGTCACTCTGAGTCTGTCTGAAGTCTATTTGGCTTTACAGTAAGCAGCTTATGGGACCTTTTCAAGAGGACAGGAAAGCCGTAATCTCCACCTGTGTGCGGTCCGGAATCGATCCACTCTTTGCTGTCTTATCATTTAATAGGCAAATCCATTTAATATTTGGGGTGATGTCCTAAAGGATGCAGATAAGGCTTAAATCGACCAGAAATGTCCAATAGAGGGGTTTAACTGAAGCAAGCAGTGAAACTGAGCTGAGAGGGTGAGATGAGGTTCTTCTGAAAGAGCTTTCAGTCACAGATCTGCAGTTTATCAAGCTAGAAGTTACTCTCACAGTAGTTACACTACAAACTATTGAAGTTTTATAAATATCAGATAGTATAATTTATTATTGCCATTAACAGTGTTTATCTGCTTTACAATAAGGTTCTATTTGTTAACATTAGTTAACGACATTAGTTAACATTAACTAAGAATGAAAACTACTTCCAAAGCATTTATTAATCTTAGTTAAATTAATAAAATTAGTTTTATCTGATTCTGTTCATATTATTGCTAGCTCTTTACAATTAGATAGTTAAAATAGTTAATGCACTAATTAACACAAACTAACAGTGAACAATGTAAATTGTATTTTACAGCATTTATTAAACTTTTGTTAATGTTAGTTATTAATAAATGCTTAGAATGCTTATGCTGTTTAATAAATGCTGCAGAAATACTGTTTATTGTTAGTTCATGTTAACTAATGATAACAAATAAAACCTTTTTGTAAAGTAAAATAAAGTAAAAACAAACAAACAAACAAACAGAACAGTGATAATCAGCAACATTTAACTAAACTACTCATTAAAAATGCAAAGGCCACACAGGTTAATTTGTTACATTTGTAACTATTCAAATAGAATAGATTTACTTAAATAAATGAGACAAATCACTGATGTAACGATGATGTCACACTGCTAGTTGGAAAAGTGCTACTGTGACATGTAGTTAAGTTAGTAACGTTACTACTGTCCACTGTCAGTTAGTTAGTTGGTTTGTTAGTTAGATGCAAGTTAGTTACTTGGTAAATTAGTTGGTTGTTTGGTTAGTTGGTTGGTAAGTTATGTTAGTTGTTAGTTTTAGTTAGTTGTTAGTTAGTTGGTTGGTTAGATAATAAATTAGTTAGTTGGTTGGTAAGTTAGTTAGTTGTTAGTTTTAGTTAGATGACAAGTTAGTTAGCTGGTAAGTTAGTTAGTTAGTTAGTTGGTTGGTTGGTTGGTTGGTTGGTAGTTTTAGTTAGTTAGATGGCAAGTTATTTGATTAGTTGGTTAGTTAGTTGGTTGGCAAGTTAGTTGATTGGTAATATAGTTGGTTAGGTTTGTTGGTTGTTTGTTTGTTTGGTTAGTTAGTTAGTTAGGTAAGTTAGCAGTTGGTAAGTTAGTAGTTGTTAGTTTTAGTAAGTTAGTTGATAAGTTAGTTGGTTGTTTGGTTAGTTGGTTGGTTGGTTAGTTAGTTGTTAGTTTTAGTTAGATGGCAAGTTAGTTGGTTGGTAAGTTAGTTTGTTATTTAGATAGTTAGATGGCAAGTTAGATGGCAAGTTGGTCATAGTTAGTTAATATTAGTTACTGCATTAACTAATGGGACCTTATTGTAAAGTGTTACCGAAAATGAGGATCTAAACGAGGGTGACCATATCAAATGATTTTTGTAAAGATTCATTGTTTTCAATTTTACACTCAATACAACAAATAAAGTAAAAAAAAAAACAAAACAAAAAAAAACAAAAAAAACAGTGATAGCAACATTTAACTAAACTACTCATTAAAAATGCAAAGGTCACACAGGTTAATTTGTTACATTTGTAACTGTTCAAATAAAATATATTTACTTAAATAAATGAGACAAATCACTGATGTAACGATGATGTCACACTGCTAGTTGGAAAAGTGCTACTGTGACATGTAGTTAAGTTAGTAACATTACTACTGTCTTCTGTCAGTTAGTTAGTTGGTTAGTTAGTTAGATGCAAGTTAGTTACTTGGTAAATTAGTTGGTTGTTTGGTTAGTTGGTTGGTAAGTTACGTTAGTTATTAGTTTTAGTTAGTTGTTAGTTACGTTAGTTGTTAGTTGGTTGGTTAGATAGTAAATTAGTTGGTTGGTAAGTTAGTTGTTAGTTTTAGTTAGATGACAAGTTAGTTAGCTGGTAAGTTAGTTGTTTAGTTAGTTTGTTGGTTGGTTGTTAGTTTTAGTTAGTTATATGGCAAGTTATTCGATTAGTTGGTTAGTTAGTTGGTTGGCAAGTTAGTTGATTGGTAATATAGCTGGTTAGGTTGGTTGGTTGTTTGGTTGGTTGGTTAGTTAGTTAGTTAGTTAGTTAGTTAGTTAGTTAGTTAGTTAGTTAGTTAGTTAGGTAAGTTAGCAGTTGGTAAGTTAGTAGTTGTTAGTTTTAGTAAGTTAGATGATAAGTTAGTTAGTTGATAAGTTAGTTGGTTGTTTGGTTAGTTAGTTGGTTGGTTGGTTGGTTGGTTAGTTAGTTGTTAGTTTTAGTTAGATGGCAAGTTAGTTGGTTGGTAAGTTAGTTTGTTATTTAGATAGTTAAATGGCAAGTTAGTTGGTTATTTGGTTAGTTAGTTGGCTGGTAAGTTAGTTGGTTGGTTGGTTTGTTGGTTAGTTAGTTGGTTGGTTAGTTAGTTACTCCCAACACACCATCTCTCAACACGTCTACATGAGAGAGTTTTGATGAATCTTTCAGTCTCTGTTTCTTTTGTTTGTAACTGAAAAAAGAAACTCTGAATAACACAGATTAATAAATCCCCATGGATTTCTCAGCAGAAAGGAAAATAATGAGAGAGAAACAGCAGAGCTGCATATGTAATTATGAATCCACCAGATCGCTCCAGCAGTTCCAGCAGATGAAAATAAGTTCACAGACGTCTAGCTCCACCTTATTCAGGCTGGTTTGTGCGTTAGCGGCTCAGAGAATACAATCGATTTCAAGCACTCCCTGATGTCAGCTCTCGTTGAGATGGCGTGAAAATATCTTTTCCTCTCCGTGAGGTCGGGTTTGTTCAGTCTGTGGAGTTAAACTGAGGGAGTATCAGTGGCAAATGGAGGTGAAATCGTATCTGGGCTGTGAAATGCCCCGGATGGCTCATATTCTTACGGTTAAAACACAGACAGGTTCTCACGTCTTGTTTAGCCATACAGCAGAAGCCCTACTCATGAGAGAGAGCCTACATTACCCAGAATGCACTCACACTTGCTCTTTTGAACGTGTAGCTCCAGCTCCCCACAAACGACACACAGTCATTGAGTCATATTTTTCCACAGATATGCTTTAGCTCCACAGATGTAGACACAAGAAATCTGCGCTCAAATCCCTCAGGTGGGTCTCAATCAGCTAATAAAGATGATTACATAATGGCAAATGATTAGTGGAAATCATTACGGCTGAACGCTGGCGTGTCACATGATCTGAGCGGTTTGGATGGACACGGATGAGTGGGATTAAAAGTGGAATTAAGTCATTTCTGCAAATGCGCTCAACTTTACAGCTGAACTTTGACCCCTCCTGGACTCCCACTAAGACTTCCTAAAAGAGGCAAACCTTCTTAAAGGAGCCGTCTGCCGATTCTTTAAAATACACAATCAAAAGATGTTTTCTATCTATCTATGACAAAATGACAAAGAAAAAAATCTTTTTTGGACAACTCTTTGGACTGTCACAAGTTGTTTTGGTTGCTGCTTAGTCTTGATTTAAGAACGTTTAGATAATTGTAATGGAAAACAAGACAAAAATACTGAGTAAGAAAATCATTTTTGCATTGTACACAGTGTTTAAGCAGAATCCCAAATGTTTATATAACATGATTCACGGCCTGAAAAAGCAGATCTGTGCACAGACCGACCGACGGACGGACGTCTGGTGTTTATCTGTGGGCGAGACACGAGCAGGTGAGACGTTCTCATTGACCCACAGACAGCAGCTTCACACCTGAAACGCCTCACTGCTTTGCCACACACAGCTTCTGTACCACAGACTCAAAAACACAGACACGTTCTCTCTCGCTGATGGGCATCGCTGGCCAGACAGGCGTGAGCGAGATCATTCACGAGCCATTAGTGAAGAACTCGCTCAGAGAAACGGCCTGACAAGTGACATGAACCCAAGCTTCACACAGAAGGAGCACAAGCCAATGAAGCTCTTTGTTTTGACGACACCTGTTTAAGGAGAGATCGATTCAGCAGAGCTTCTGGCAAGCTGAGCTCTGGTTCTCAGCGCATTTACTGCAATCCAGCTCAATTCTGCTGAAACACACCAGATGGCTGTTCTCACATACTTACTAAAGGAGCATTTTATCAAATATGAATTTGGTTAAAACGGCACATATTTCATGAAGTTCAAAAGGATTTAAAAGCTCTGAGAGCTCCAAAAACATGAATAAGTGCAATAATATGATCCATTAAACAGATAAAAGAGAAGGACGGAAGACAAATCAAAAGATAATTGTTCTGTTGCAATTGTCCTAAAGCAGAGGGATTTAGTGACGGGACAAACAGACAGACAGACATGCTGATGCTAAACAGCTGGAAAACTATATGTTTTGTGTGTTTGAAAGTCTGTGTAGTTACTTACACAATAAACTGTGATTTTTACACCATCTTTCCTGCACTTAAATTTTATCAGCCGGTTCTGTGAGAACCGAAAAACTTGATTTCATCGCTCCTGCAGTCATCCAAGAGCCGCTCAAAAAGATCTCTAAGGCCCCGTCGCTTTTACTCAAACAAAAACGACCGTTTCCCTTAAATATAAAGCCTGCGCTTTCCGGCCAAGAAATGTATTTTTTCAAAGACTAAACGTCTGAAGCTGATCTTTACTTTCTGCAGGCCCTGGCAAAATAGTGTTACTCTGGTGATAAAATGCTGAAAGAAACTGGCAAACTTTGAGCAGAACCTAAGCTATGAAAATACAGAGAAATCACACTCACTGTTTTAAACTGAAAAATGGCAAACCATAAAGTTCTTACGATGTGTTTTCACTGGAAGTGACTAACGTTGCATCACGACTACATGTCATTTATCACCATAAATCAGCAAAACAATTTTATATAACTATAAAAAGCACGCACTCAAAAGCTGTCACTCATCTTAGTTCATCGTAATCTCACAAAGTTCCGTTATAATCAAATGTATCTCTTATTTACATAATCTCTACGCTTTGTTAGTGAAAGGATTGCATGCAGAACAAAACTCTGGCGCAGCAAGTTGATTCTGACTAACTTAAACACCTCTGATTGGCCATTGGGTTCAAGAGATCAACAAACACATCTGTGATTGGCTATATCGCACAACGCTGCAAAAACACGTCGTAAATAGAAACCTTTGACACTCTCCGTATGGATGAATGAATAGATTATGAATTTTGTTGTTTTCATGAAACTGTTGGCTGACAGTAAATCACATTTAACTAATCTTATCTGTCAAATTATCTTTATCCAATGTATTGTAAAATGATGTAATTTGAGAGTAGGCATTAGTCAACCCTATTTCACGAAGGTGAAAAAATATAGACATGTTTGGAAACACCCCTGGCAAAGTGTAGTTTTGGACGATATGAGCATAAATTCTTATCATTTTTGGTGCAAATACATTAAAGTAACTTGACATTATCATTGAAGACCAGCAATAAAAATTTTCATTTTGATTACATAATAATGGCAAAATATGTCAAAGTCAGACATGCCCCTTTGCCAGCTGTGATGCTGGTTACTGGATTAAACTTGGTCCAGGTTTGTAAAAGATTTTTGGGTCAGCACACCTTAATAGCTTCAACAATTGATTGCCAATTAAGTTTAGAATACAATGAACCAATCAGAACCCAGTTTAGGTCAGATAGCTGCTAATGCTGGATTTTTTCTATGTATAAACTGTTTATGTAATAAAATATGTTTTCGTAGTTTGTGTTGTCCCTTATCAGAGCAAAATTATCACAAATTAAAAAGGATTCATGCCAATATTGTCCAAAACCCCATCTAGGGTGTTTCCAAACTATTGGTGTATATATGGACAACATATATATATATATATATATATATATATATATATATATATATATATATATATATATATATATATATATATATATATATATATTACTGCCGTATAAAATTCATAGTAAAGACAATAATATTTCATAATTCATAGCAAAGACAATAATATTTTATTTCAGACCGATGGGGAAAAAACAGCTGACTGTGGCATTCGTCAATTGGGCACTTTGTGTTGACGGCTCTGTTGATTATAATGAGAGGATGTAGTTTTGGTTGACAGACAGCTGTGAGCTGTAACACCTGGAGAAATAATATCTGAACAGGTGCTCTGAGCTCCAGGAGGCTTCAAAAGGAAACCAGCAGATCCCGGTGCTCGTCTCACAGACCACTTGATGAAACTCTCCCAAACCTGTCCTGTAAGCAACAGCATCCGGATTCATGCGCTTCCCTATTGGTCAGGAAGGAACATAAAACTGCCAGCGTTAGAGCAGCAGGAATGTAATATTTATCTACAGCTACAGAGAGTGAGATATCCGTCATCCTACACGACACAGAAGTGCAGGATGAAAGCGAGACCTTTATCTGAGCGGAAAACCTTCAGAGGCTCTGAGATCTTCTTCAGCAAATTTACTGCTCAAAACTCACGGATTTGTGTCGTCTGTAATGCATGCATCATCAAAACATGACTTCAAACACACTGTGCGTTCAACAGAACGCAAAGTGTCCGCCCACTTTGAGCATTATGAAAGTATCACATTCATTTTCGCTGTGGGAATTTCAAAAACAGTGTGTGAGTGTGTGTGTGTGTGTGTGTGTGTGTGTGTGTGTGTGTGTGTGTGTGTGTGTGTGTGTGTGTGTGTGTGTGTGTGTGTGTGTGTGAGCACAAGAGTGAGTGTGTGTGAGTCAGTGTGTGAGTGTGAGTGTGTGAGCACAAGAGTGAGTGTGAGTCAGTGTGTGAGTGTGAGTGAGTGTGTGAGTCAGTGTGTGAGCACAGGAGTGAGTGTGTGTGAGTCAGTGTGTGAGTGTGTGTGAGCACAAGAGTGAGTGTGTGTGAGTCAGTGTGTGAGTGTGTGTGAGCACAAGAGTGAGTGTGTGTGAGTCAGTGTGTGAGTGTGAGTGAGTGTGTGAGTCAGTGTGTGAGCACAGGAGTGAGTGTGTGTGAGTCAGTGTGTGAGTGTGTGTGAGCACAAGAGTGAGTGTGTGTGAGTCAGTGTGTGAGTGTGTGTGAGCACAAGAGTGAGTGTGTGTGAGTCAGTGTGTGAGTGTGAGTGAGTGTGTGAGTCAGTGTGTGAGCACAGGAGTGAGTGTGTGTGAGTCAGTGTGTGAGTGTGTGTGAGCACAAGAGTGAGTGTGTGTGAGTCAGTGTGTGAGTGTGTGTGAGCACAAGAGTGAGTGTGTGTGAGTCAGTGTGTGAGTGTGTGTGAGCACAAGAGTGAGTGTGTGTGAGCACAAGAGTGAGTGTGTGTGAGCACAAGAGTGAGTGTGTGTGAGTCAGTGTGTGAGTGTGTGTGAGCACAAGAGTGAGTGTGTGTGAGTCAGTGTGTGAGTGTGTGAGTATGTGTGTGAGCACAAGAGTGAGTGTGTGTGAGTCAGTGTGTGAGTGTGTGTGAGCACAAGAGTGAGTGTGTGTGAGTCAGTGTGTGAGTGTGTGTGAGCACAAGAGTGAGTGTGTGTGAGCACAAGAGTGAGTGTGTGTGAGTCAGTGTGTGAGTGTGTGTGAGCACAAGAGTGAGTGTGTGTGAGTCAGTGTGTGAGTGTGTGAGTATGTGTGTGAGCACAAGAGTGAGTGTGTGTGAGTCAGTGTGTGAGTGTGTGTGAGCACAAGAGTGAGTGTGTGTGAGCACAAGAGTGAGTGTGTGTGAGTCAGTGTGTGAGTGTGTGTGAGCACAAGAGTGAGTGTGTGTGAGTCAGTGTGTGAGTGTGTGTGAGTATGTGTGTGAGCACAAGAGTGAGTGTGTGTGAGTCAGTGTGTGAGTGTGAGTGTGTGAGCACAAGAGTGAGTGTGTGTGAGTCAGTGTGTGAGTGTGTGTGAGCACAAGAGTGAGTGTGTGTGAGTCAGTGTGTGAGTGTGTGTGAGCACAAGAGTGAGTGTGTGTGAGCACAAGAGTGAGTGTGTGTGAGTCAGTGTGTGAGTGTGTGTGTGTGAGCACAAGAGTGAGTGTGTGTGAGTCAGTGTGTGAGTGTGTGTGAGTATGTGTGTGAGCACAAGAGTGAGTGTGTGTGAGTCAGTGTGTGAGTGTGTGAGTATGTGTGTGAGCACAAGAGTGAGTGTGTGTGAGTCAGTGTGTGAGTGTGAGTGTGTGAGCACAAGAGTGAGTGTGTGTGAGTCAGTGTGTGAGTGTGTGAGTATGTGTGTGAGCACAAGAGTGAGTGTGTGTGAGTCAGTGTGAGTGTGTGTGAGAGTGTGAGTGTGTGTGTGAGCACAAGAGTGTGTGAGTATGTGTGTGCGCATACCAAATGTCCCCACAATGTAATATAAACCTGAGTTAATATAAACCAGCCAGCGGTCCCCACAATGTGAATGGATTAATAAACATACTAAATGATGATTTTGTGAGAAAGTAAAAGTGTGCACAGTTTCCTGTGATGGTTAGGTTTAGGGTTAGGGGTAGTGTAGGGGGAGAGAATGTACAGTTTGTACAGTATAAAATGCATTACGCCTATGGAAAGTCCCCACAATTCACAATGTGTGAATGTGCGTGAGTGTGTGTATGTGTGTGTGTGTGTGTGTGTGTGTGTGTGTGTGTGTGTGTGTGTGTGTGTGTGTGTGTGTGTGTGTGTGTGTGTGTGTGTGTGTGTGTGTGTGTGCATGTGTGTGTGTAAGAGAAAGTAGTAGTAGTCTTTATTTCGAACTCAAGTTTTTAAAAGAAGAAAAAAAAATAAATAAATAAATAAATATAAAATAAAAATAATTATATATATATATATATATATATATATATATATATATATATATATATATATATATACATATATATATATATATACACATACATACATACATACATACATACACACATAATAAACAAATAATCAATAACGTAATTAACACAAATTTCAACATAATACTCAACCTGTGTGTGTGTGTTTGTGCGTGAATGTGCGTGTGTGAGTGTGTGTGAATGTGCGTGTGTGTGTGTGTGTGTGTGTGTGAGTGTGTGTGTGTGTGTGAGTGTGTGTGAATGTGCGTGTGTGTGTGTGTGTGTGTGTGTACTTGTATTTATTACTTTGTTGGGCCCGGTGACCTGGAGCACACCAACAGTATGGGGTCCAACAGCCTTGTGGGGCCCAAAATAGTGGGCCCCACACCGTTTTTCATTTAAACTGCCTCAGTAGCCTGTCCTGATATGCCTCATGCTTTTTTTTCACTTACCCCACAAAGTGACAAAGTATGGTTACGTGTGTTACACACTTTTTGCTCTCTATCGCCCCCATATCTGAGAGTGGGGTATTGCAGCAGATACACACTACCGGAAGTGTGTGTCGTTTTAGCTCACGGAAGGGAGGAGCTGATTAGTTTTAGTCATAAACAGTGTTAATTCCTTTTGTAAAATCTATAATTCAACATGTTTGGACTCTGTACCAACTGAAGAAACTCAACAGGTAACTTATGTTTATATTATTTGACTGTGCATTTGATTTAGTTCAATTCCTACCCATATCGACAGAATGATGCTTAATGAAATACCATTTTAATCACACGGCTAATTGCTAATAGCCCACGGAAAGGGAGGGGCCATTTAAATGGGCTGTTTTACGGCATTTCAACCGGAAGTTCCACGCGGGTTAACACTGTACAAACGGAAGAACGTCTTCGTGTGAGCAACAGGTGGGTTTATATTGTATATATATATATATTTATTATATACTTTTTGACTGTACATTTGATTTAGTTTCGTGTCAGTTCCTACCCAGTATGATGTTTAATGAAGTGACGTTACTTTTTTAATTAGATCGCTGGTGGCTAATAGCCCGTGGAAAGAGGGACACATCACATTTACTGCATTTTCACAAGGTTTAACGCTGTCCAACCGAAGTAACGTAATGTCTTCATGTGAATAACTGGTAGGTTTATAGTATTTGACTTCGTAACATGAGGTAGTTCGTTTCTCCATTTCGTTACGCATCAAATTGATGGTTAATAATGTGCTATTTTATTCAGATCGCTAGCTGCTAATCTGCTAATCGTTAGCTGATAATGGTGATGACAGAATAAGAAAGAAGCATTTTTTTTTTAATTGCAGTTGATAATTTGACTACGTTTTCTTGGTAAAATTTATTTAGTTAACATTAAGCGTCATTGGTTAACATTTGTTAAGTAAGTTAACATGAACTAATATTAAATCAAAAGTTGTGCTTGTTAACATTATGTTCTGTGAATTACCATGACCTAATGAACGACTATACTTTAATTAACATTAACAAAGATTAACAAATGCTGTAATATATGTATTGTTCCTTGTTTGTACATTAATGCCAGTGACAACTCCACTTAGATCTTAAACCAATGAATATTACTTGAAATTGCTTGAGTTTTTTTCTCTTATGCTAAATTAATGCTGTTTTTTCACTGTGGGTGTGTCTGTGTATTTTTACTTTTTTAACATAGCCATAATGTCCAGAAGATGTAAGAGGATACGGCCTGCAGACGAAGCAAGGTCTTATATTTTGTCTTCAAGTGACAAGCCAGAGTTTGTGGAACGATTTATTGATAGAAACAAAGGTATATTACATGTGCATTTATCAGTACATGTCATTAGCATGCACTTACATAATTATGTATGATTTGTATTTGGGGAAATGGTTTAGTTTTTAGTTTAGTATAGTTTTTAATTTATTTTTCAAAAGATTTATGAAAGTGGCCACATTGTGTTATTACTCTGAATTCCTAGCTTTAACTCCTTGATTATAAAGGCAGTAAGCTTTAGCATTACTTTAGTATGGTTATATTACATGAAATTGACAATCTGTGGGTTATTTTTATGTAAAGTGTTAAGACAACAACTTTTTCTTCCAATTAAATGTATTTCTAATGATATATTCTTATAGGTAGAGGAGTGTTTTCTACCCAGCCTGTTGAACCGGGAGCTTTTGTCTTAGAATATAGGGGGGAACTCATCACAGCAGAGGAATGCCAGGCCAGAAACTACACAGAGTTACAGAGCACATTTCTGTTTGATTTTGAATGGCAGCAACGTCACTGGTGGTGAGTATGTCAAGATACATGTTTTGAAAGATCTGTGAAATTCTAACAAAGACATGCAACACTCTTTTGAATGAGCAAAAGCAGGACTAATCTGGACATCAGCAGTTAACTCTGATGATACGTCTTGAAGTCCCCCTGTACTGCCTGTTTTTCTGCCTGTTCTGTGGTACTCTGCAGTCTTAACTTAAAATACTCAGCAATGGTATTGACTGAATTTGAACATGGTTTGTCTCAAAGCATATAGAACAATACACTGACATATTATCAACAATAAAATCTTTCACTACGGGGGATGAGAAGCACTTTTTGGGACTTTCTGCTTTTTATGTCATACAGTTATATTTGTTGTGTAATTTAAATGACTCTTACATGTATGTATGTGCAAATGTGTAACATTTGTGCACATAATATTGTAGTTCAATGTTTAAAGGGTTTTCTTTAAACGATCTTTCAAAGTTTTTTTTTTTTTTTTTTTATATACCTTTTTAGTATTGATGCATCCAAAGAAGATGGATCCCTTGGAAGACTGTGTAATGACAATCACAAATCTCCCAACTGCTCTATGAAAAAAATCATAGTAAATAACAGGCCACATTTATGTCTATTTGCCGTGAAAAGAATTGAAATAGGAAGTGAAATTGAATATAACTATGGTGATGCACAATGGCCATGGCGTAACAAGGTGAGTTAGATTAGTCATGTTATTTTATTATTTAATTTAAAAAAAAATGTAAAAATGTGTTGAGTAGCACAGCTACTTTATATATATATATCAATCTTTTTGTCTGATTTCCAGGGTCCAAAGAAGCAGGCTTCTGCTCTAGAGACCGACACGTCCCTGACAGATCACCCATCCCATGATGACCCAAAAATGCATGATGAAATCACACAGGTAAAGGAGTAATGCAGACAGGTTTCTCACTGGTTAAGCGTCTCACACACACGTTTCTAGTCTGGGCCTTATGGGGCCCTCCCTCAAACTAATGAATTTACAGTTAAGTTCTCACACACACACATTTCTAGTCTGGGCTTTATGGGGCCCTCACGTATGGATCTCAGTCTAAGTGATTTTATATCACTGAAACAGCACCTGTCATTATTTAAACTGAACTTATTGCAGGTGTAATTCAACACTTTACAAGCTGCTACATGTTCAGATTGAGTATTTTATATATATTCCTCTGGATCATCTTATATGTTCCTGTGACACTTGCTGTTACCTCTAGGAAAGCTCTGTGTATGTTTAAATTTCAACTATATGCTAGTTGAGAGACTGTTTTTACATGAGAGGTCTTGTGTCACTTGTAAATGCCTGAATACAGTACATATGTAAGTTCTTCACAGGTTCTTGTTCTGTTTTAGTCTGATTTCCAGGGTCCAAAGAAGCAGGCTTCTGCTCTAGAGACCGACACGTCCCTGACAGATCACCCATCCCATGATGACCCAAAAATGCATGATGAAATCACACAGGTAAAGGAGTAATGCAGACAGGTTTCTCACTGGTTAAGCGTCACACACACACGTTTCTAGTCTGGGCCTTATGGGGCCCTCCCTCAAACTAATGAATTTACAGTTAAGTTCTCACACACACACATTTCTAGTCTGGGCTTTATGGGGCCCTCACGTATGGATCTCAGTCTAAGTGATTTTATATCACTGAAACAGCACCTGTCATTATTTAAACTGAACTTATTGCAGGTGTAATTCAACACTTTACAAGCTGCTACATGTTCAGATTGAGTATTTTAAATATATTCCTCTGGATCATCTTATATGTTCCTGTGACACTTGCTGTTACCTCTAGGAAAGCTCTGTGTATGTTTAAATTTCAACTATATGCTAGTTGAGAGACTGTTTTTACATGAGAGGTCTTGTGTCACTTATAAATGCCTGAATACAGTACATATGTAAGTTCTTCACAGGTTCTTGTTCTGTTTTAGTCTGATTTCCAGGGTCCAAAGAAGCAGGCTTCTGCTCTAGAGACCGACACGTCCCTGACAGATCACCCATCCCATGATGACCCAAAAATGCATGATGAAATCACACAGGTAAAGGAGTAATGCAGACAGGTTTCTCACTGGTTAAGCGTCTCACACACACGTTTCTAGTCTGGGCCTTATGGGGCCCTCCCTCAAACTAATGAATTTACAGTTAAGTTCTCACACACACACATTTCTAGTCTGGGCTTTATGGGGCCCTCACGTATGGATCTCAGTCTAAGTGATTTTATATCACTGAAACAGCACCTGTCATTATTTAAACTGAACTTATTGCAGGTGTAATTCAACACTTTACAAGCTGCTACATGTTCAGATTGAGTATTTTAAATATATTCCTCTGGATCATCTTATATGTTCCTGTGACACTTGCTGTTACCTCTAGGAAAGCTCTGTGTATGTTTAAATTTCAACTATATGCTAGTTGAGAGACTGTTTTTACATGAGAGGTCTTGTGTCACTTATAAATGCCTGAATACAGTACATATGTAAGTTCTTCACAGGTTCTTGTTCTGTTTTAGTCTGATTTCCAGGGTCCAAAGAAGCAGGCTTCTGCTCTAGAGACCGACACGTCCCTGACAGATCACCCATCCCATGATGACCCAAAAATGCATGATGAAATCACACAGGTAAAGGAGTAATGCAGACAGGTTTCTCACTGGTTAAGCGTCTCACACACACGTTTCTAGTCTGGGCCTTATGGGGCCCTCCCTCAAACTAATGAATTTACAGTTAAGTTCTCACACACACACATTTCTAGTCTGGGCTTTATGGGGCCCTCACGTATGGATCTCAGTCTAAGTGATTTTATATCACTGAAACAGCACCTGTCATTATTTAAACTGAACTTATTGCAGGTGTAATTCAACACTTTACAAGCTGCTACATGTTCAGATTGAGTATTTTATATATATTCCTCTGGATCATCTTATATGTTCCTGTGACACTTGCTGTTACCTCTAGGAAAGCTCTGTGTATGTTTAAATTTCAACTATATGCTAGTTGAGAGACTGTTTTTACATGAGAGGTCTTGTGTCACTTGTAAATGCCTGAATACAGTACATATGTAAGTTCTTCACAGGTTCTTGTTCTGTTTTAGTCTGATTTCCAGGGTCCAAAGAAGCAGGCTTCTGCTCTAGAGACCGACACGTCCCTGACAGATCACCCATCCCATGATGACCCAAAAATGCATGATGAAATCACACAGGTAAAGGAGTAATGCAGACAGGTTTCTCACTGGTTAAGCGTCTCACACACACGTTTCTAGTCTGGGCCTTATGGGGCCCTCCCTCAAACTAATGAATTTACAGTTAAGTTCTCACACACACACATTTCTAGTCTGGGCTTTATGGGGCCCTCACGTATGGATCTCAGTCTAAGTGATTTTATATCACTGAAACAGCACCTGTCATTATTTAAACTGAACTTATTGCAGGTGTAATTCAACACTTTACAAGCTGCTACATGTTCAGATTGAGTATTTTATATATATTCCTCTGGATCATCTTATATGTTCCTGTGACACTTGCTGTTACCTCTAGGAAAGCTCTGTGTATGTTTAAATTTCAACTATATGCTAGTTGAGAGACTGTTTTTACATGAGAGGTCTTGTGTCACTTGTAAATGCCTGAATACAGTACATATGTAAGTTCTTCACAGGTTCTTGTTCTGTTTTAGTCTGATTTCCAGGGTCCAAAGAAGCAGGCTTCTGCTCTAGAGACCGACACGTCCCTGACAGATCACCCATCCCATGATGACCCAAAAATGCATGATGAAATCACACAGGTAAAGGAGTAATGCAGACAGGTTTCTCACTGGTTAAGCGTCTCACACACACGTTTCTAGTCTGGGCCTTATGGGGCCCTCCCTCAAACTAATGAATTTACAGTTAAGTTCTCACACACACACATTTCTAGTCTGGGCTTTATGGGGCCCTCACGTATGGATCTCAGTCTAAGTGATTTTATATCACTGAAACAGCACCTGTCATTATTTAAACTGAACTTATTGCAGGTGTAATTCAACACTTTACAAGCTGCTACATGTTCAGATTGAGTATTTTATATATATTCCTCTGGATCATCTTATATGTTCCTGTGACACTTGCTGTTACCTCTAGGAAAGCTCTGTGTATGTTTAAATTTCAACTATATGCTAGTTGAGAGACTGTTTTTACATGAGAGGTCTTGTGTCACTTGTAAATGCCTGAATACAGTACATATGTAAGTTCTTCACAGGTTCTTGTTCTGTTTTAGTCTGATTTCCAGGGTCCAAAGAAGCAGGCTTCTGCTCTAGAGACCGACACGTCCCTGACAGATCACCCATCCCATGATGACCCAAAAATGCATGATGAAATCACACAGGTAAAGGAGTAATGCAGACAGGTTTCTCACTGGTTAAGCGTCTCACACACACGTTTCTAGTCTGGGCCTTATGGGGCCCTCCCTCAAACTAATGAATTTACAGTTAAGTTCTCACACACACACATTTCTAGTCTGGGCTTTATGGGGCCCTCACGTATGGATCTCAGTCTAAGTGATTTTATATCACTGAAACAGCACCTGTCATTATTTAAACTGAACTTATTGCAGGTGTAATTCAACACTTTACAAGCTGCTACATGTTCAGATTGAGTATTTTATATATATTCCTCTGGATCATCTTATATGTTCCTGTGACACTTGCTGTTACCTCTAGGAAAGCTCTGTGTATGTTTAAATTTCAACTATATGCTAGTTGAGAGACTGTTTTTACATGAGAGGTCTTGTGTCACTTGTAAATGCCTGAATACAGTACATATGTAAGTTCTTCACAGGTTCTTGTTCTGTTTTAGTCTGATTTCCAGGGTCCAAAGAAGCAGGCTTCTGCTCTAGAGACCGACACGTCCCTGACAGATCACCCATCCCATGATGACCCAAAAATGCATGATGAAATCACACAGGTAAAGGAGTAATGCAGACAGGTTTCTCACTGGTTAAGCGTCTCACACACACGTTTCTAGTCTGGGCCTTATGGGGCCCTCCCTCAAACTAATGAATTTACAGTTAAGTTCTCACACACACACATTTCTAGTCTGGGCTTTATGGGGCCCTCACGTATGGATCTCAGTCTAAGTGATTTTATATCACTGAAACAGCACCTGTCATTATTTAAACTGAACTTATTGCAGGTGTAATTCAACACTTTACAAGCTGCTACATGTTCAGATTGAGTATTTTATATATATTCCTCTGGATCATCTTATATGTTCCTGTGACACTTGCTGTTACCTCTAGGAAAGCTCTGTGTATGTTTAAATTTCAACTATATGCTAGTTGAGAGACTGTTTTTACATGAGAGGTCTTGTGTCACTTGTAAATGCCTGAATACAGTACATATGTAAGTTCTTCACAGGTTCTTGTTCTGTTTTAGTCTGATTTCCAGGGTCCAAAGAAGCAGGCTTCTGCTCTAGAGACCGACACGTCCCTGACAGATCACCCATCCCATGATGACCCAAAAATGCATGATGAAATCACACAGGTAAAGGAGTAATGCAGACAGGTTTCTCACTGGTTAAGCGTCTCACACACACGTTTCTAGTCTGGGCCTTATGGGGCCCTCCCTCAAACTAATGAATTTACAGTTAAGTTCTCACACACACACATTTCTAGTCTGGGCTTTATGGGGCCCTCACGTATGGATCTCAGTCTAAGTGATTTTATATCACTGAAACAGCACCTGTCATTATTTAAACTGAACTTATTGCAGGTGTAATTCAACACTTTACAAGCTGCTACATGTTCAGATTGAGTATTTTATATATATTCCTCTGGATCATCTTATATGTTCCTGTGACACTTGCTGTTACCTCTAGGAAAGCTCTGTGTATGTTTAAATTTCAACTATATGCTAGTTGAGAGACTGTTTTTACATGAGAGGTCTTGTGTCACTTGTAAATGCCTGAATACAGTACATATGTAAGTTCTTCACAGGTTCTTGTTCTGTTTTAGTCTGATTTCCAGGGTCCAAAGAAGCAGGCTTCTGCTCTAGAGACCGACACGTCCCTGACAGATCACCCATCCCATGATGACCCAAAAATGCATGATGAAATCACACAGGTAAAGGAGTAATGCAGACAGGTTTCTCACTGGTTAAGCGTCTCACACACACGTTTCTAGTCTGGGCCTTATGGGGCCCTCCCTCAAACTAATGAATTTACAGTTAAGTTCTCACACACACACATTTCTAGTCTGGGCTTTATGGGGCCCTCACGTATGGATCTCAGTCTAAGTGATTTTATATCACTGAAACAGCACCTGTCATTATTTAAACTGAACTTATTG